>NC_051229.1:33455598-33505598 GCF_015220715.1 Pygocentrus nattereri
ATTAAAAGTTGCTTGTTAAAAATAGCTATTTTAATTTTTCTTCTATTACCAGGATATTTTAAACAATAGCCAATGGCCAAACAATTTTATTGTATTGTATTAAAGTATTGGCAAAATAAAATAAGTAAAATATATTTGATGTATCTATTTTATTAGTTAGCTGGACTAATCATTGGTTAAATATTTAAAGGTTACCACTGTCACCCTTCGTTTATGTTAGTTTATCTGGACCTTTATAAGCAAGACATTTGACGTAACTGGACCTTAACTAGTTTTTGTTGTGTACCCCTGGTCTACATGTTGGCTCTTTGGTGGAAGACCACAAGTTTGAGTGGTTAGTGTGGACCTCAGCACAGTGCTAGCCAACGTGCTGGTCTGTCAGCTGACGTAAAAGCATTAGCTGTTAGCATTCTCCTCCAAGCCTGTTAAGTTATCCAAAGATGTTATGCTAGCTTCAGTTTTAAAAGCTTGAAGAGCATTTCATGTGTCTCAGAGAAAGCTTATGCTGGCCTTCACCTTCCCAGCGCGGGAGCATCATTGATAGGGGGAGAACTTTCTAGTGTTGGATCTGGCTAAGACTAAACTGAGTAGAAAATTTAGTGATAAAAGTAAAGATGCCAAAGGAATCAGTTTTGTTTCCTTAAAGATAGGATAAAAACCAATATGTGCAGGTATAAAGAACCTTTCTCAAGTTTAATGAACGTCTACATAACATTAAGGTTCTATATCAGAGGTCAGCAACATGTGGCTCCGAAGTGCTGGAGTTGGTGTAGAACTGCTAATTCACCCTTAAGCCCTGAAGGCCAGCCCACAGACTGCTGGTCTGTGGGTGGCAGAAGCCATCATAGGCAACAAACTACCAGCCTTACAGGACATCTATCAGTCCTGCTGCCTCAGGAAGATCAAAAAGACCCGGTCAGCCAGCGTCACCCAGCATCACCCAGCACACGGCCTGTTCACCATCCTGCCATCTGGCAGGAGATTTTAAAGCATCCAGGCTAGAACAACCAGGTTAATGACCAATTTCTACCCACAGGCCGTCAGGCTTCTAAACAAGCTGTGAAGCTGTGGCTCTGTCACCAACTACCATTTCACTGTCGCTCTGTCAGTATTGTTATATCATCTCTGCTATGGACAATAACACCTACACACTAAGCCACTTTAAAGAACAACAACACTGAGTCACTTAAGTCACTTTAAAATGTATATTGTCTCTATTTTGTGTATATTTAATTCAATTTGTTTTTTATATTTTACTTTTACTTATTTACTTTCTGCAGAGTGATTATCTGAGCCTCACCACAAGCATTTCAATGCATAAATGTCCTGACATGTTGTGAAAATGACAAATAAACTTGAAACTCGAACTTGTTCATGCAGACAACAATCTTCGCTAGTAGCTACCAAAAAGGCAAAGAGAGTGATTTAAGACAAACATTGATAATCTGGAGACGAACTGACTTATTTGCATTTATAATTACTCCAGCTGGTTTCCTGATACGTTTAATCTGCAACGAGAAACTATCAAACACTGAAAAGTTGCGAAGCTGAAGTCGCTTCTCATTCACCAGCTTCTTGTTCGAATTTTCCACCTCCATCTTAAATGGTGCAACAATTCCATTCTGGTGGAACTGGACAATTCGAACAAGAAGCAGGTGAATGAGAAGTGACTTCAGCCTCGTTAAAAAGTCGAATGTTAAGAGACATTTTACAGGAAACTGTTCTACGTTTTCTAAACATTTCCTGCTGGAGATGCGAGAAAACTATACCTGAGCTAAAACTTAAAGCTGAGCTTAAGCTTCAAGCTTTCATTTTTGTTATATATTTTAATTCTATACTAGCATATTAACACAAACTGAGACATATTTACAGCCAAGAAGGTAAAACTCACATAAATTGTTGGGGCTCACAAGGTGGTTTGATTCTATTGAAATGACATAAAGGCTCTTCGTAATATTTGGGTTTCCAACCTCTGTACCAATTAAAGGTGTCTCCTAGAACCACATGTTGTAAACCAAGGACCATAATTAGCTCTTAATTTGTTTCGCTGCTTATAATTATACTTTAATTAATTAAAAGCTAGTCAATGTAAAGGACTGATATCAACAAAGAGGGTGATGTCTTTCCTAAATAGAATGTTTGGTTTACTAGATGTCAGTAAACGTGTTGAGCTGGCTGTTGAAAAATTGACTTAATTGTATTTGAAACTTAAAATAAATCACCGCATGCTTCCACGCTTTTGGCCTGTTGCGTAGTTACATTTTCTAAACAAACCTCTTTCCTTTTCTCAGACTTGGCAGTCTATACGCCATCCCATATACATTTGACATAAATTTCACTCTGCCTGGAACTGAGAACAGTGCTGAAGCCACGGTTTCATCACCCATTCTGCACGGACAGCCTGGAGGAATTTGCCGAACGACTAATTATGTTTATTTATTGGTTTTTTAAACCGTCAGGGAGCTATTACAGTTAAAATCACTAATTGTGTTGGTGATTTTACTGAAAACACAAGGCCAAGCTTACTGCAGTTCACAGATGGACAAGGACAAGAGAACTGGGTTCTAAAATAATAAAAAAAACCCATGGCAAGCAAGAGAGTCTGAGCAAGAAGCAAAAGGGGAAAAAAGAAAAACACCAATGAGCGCAAATGAAAAACTGCTGAGACCTCGCTTGGGTTATAAATTTTACATGGTCCATTGCAGTCCGGGATTTTATGTTCTCCTCCACTATAAAAAGTAATCAGTTTGGCTTAAATCACTCCTATCCAAACTGTCAAAGAACACAAATACAGAGCAATGCTCCTCCACAGATGAACCCCAACAAACAGAAACAAAAGGAAATGAGAAAAAGTAAGAACTAATAACCCAGGTGCCTTTTAGGGTTCTGTATGAAAATTCTACAGCAAAAAGAATTCTGATATCTTTTAACCAAAAGTATTTGAATTTGCTCTAAATGTGCTTGTATTGGAAACTAGGTTCTTCACTACTCGCCAACTAAAGCATCAAAAACCATTAATGGCACTTACAGACCATTTAGCTTCAGAGGGCAAGGTTCTGCTTTTAGATTTATATTTACTTGAGTGACACTACACAGCAGGAGCAGTACACTGGCTGGCCACTGTTAACATTATTAAGCCAGATCTTCTTCAATAAAGGCGTCTTCTGCCTGTGTGAGCAGTTGGCTACTCTTGGCAGCTTCACTTTGGCTTTAAAAGCTCCAGCAGAGAGTTTGTAAAGCTAGTCATTTTGAAGTAGTTGCTCCAGCACTACAACTGACCATCTGGTAGATCTTACTGATCTGTTGAAGCATTATAGCCCGTTTTGACCACTTCACTCAGCTGAGGCTCCTACGGTCACGTACAGCTCAGTTGGTGGAAGATCGTTTTACTATATCGTCCCTATAGTCTGCAATAGTTTTACAGAGAATATTATGAACGCAAACCAAAAACCAGATTAGTTTAATTCAGTTTAGATTGTTTAGATTAGTGCCAGTTTGGGGGATTTTGGTTAATGTTTAACTGCAGTCCCTGGGCCAAAACATTAGTTTAGACTAGCTTATGCTTGTACTATTGTAGCATTTTCTTGTAATTGTGCTGTGGGCAACCAAAGTGAAGTGTATATATATATATATATATATATATTTTATTTTTTTTTTCTTCGTCAGTCTAAGCTGTGTTCACCTATACTGCTGTGACATGAATCAAAGTTACAGTTATCAGTCTTAAGGCATTTCTAAACTTATTACATATAATACATATGTAACATTATTATATTATTATTACATTACTCCTGTGTTGAACTCTGATGTCAAATTAATTACAGCATGTGTATAAACGATTATATCCAGCACATCAACTGTGATTTTTCGGATGAGAAAATGCAACATTATTTTATACGCCCTCTAAATTTTTGCCTGCAACATGGACTCTGACCAATCACGGTCGTCTCTGGTGTTGGCATGGCAACAACCATGATGGCAAACTGGCTGTGTTCCAGCAACTAGAACTTTTTCTCAAACGCCAAAAGGATTAGAACCTCCAAAAGCAGCTCCAACAGGGGCTACAAACATTTAATGCGAAAGAACTGAACATTTCAGATGAAGCTCTTCATGCTACTTTCACATTTCCAAAATGTAAAGTAGCCCAAAGTCACCATTTGCCATTCTGTGAGGAGCAATGCATATTTGCACTTGGAGACATTCTCCTGAGCTGGTGGAGAGACTCTTTGTCCTTCTTTCACTTTTCAAGAAGAAACAAAAATCCTTTTGATCAGTTTTTCAAATTTTTTGGCATGAATAACTCGGCAAGATTTAAAAAGAAACAAAAAACGCATTATGCTTGGAGTGTATGGGTTTGATGAAGAAAAAAAGTGTCCAAATATTTTGCATTTTCATGCCATTTATTGACATCGCATTCTGTATATAATGGCCTTAAATCTTCATTTAACCTTCATAACTCTTGCAAGTTTTGTATATTAAGTATATCTCATTTGTAGCCCAAAGAAACAAGCAGAAAAAGTCTCTTGTTAGGATCTGAATTTAATGAAAAGTCTGTCTTGTTTGTACAGAAAAAAAATATATAATTTTTTGTCATTGTTTGACTTCAATTCAAACAAGTTACAATTGCAGAACTGAATCTGTTGATACTGAATGTAGCTCATTATGTAATTTTTTAATCAAATACACAGTAACATAATTACACTAATGTAAATAAAATGTATAGATTTATAACAATAATAACTCTAGACTTTGTAAGGGTTGAAAATCATTATCAGTTCATTACTGCTACAGCTTGTGCAAGTCACTAATTCCATAAACAACACCTCTGTCCAGCAAGAAAAACATTCACAGCAGGGGTGGTGCCTCAAGAGGGACAGTGGGGTGAGGTCAAGAGCATGAGACGTTTTTGTTTGAGATGACCAGCTGGACTGGGGACTCATGTTGATCTTAGATGAACTGATTTGCTAAGTTAAACTGGCCTCCAAGCTCTGCCACAGCTAAACAGGATATGGCTTACTGGGTAGCCACAGGCGTGTCCAGCATCATCCCCATAGCATAGAAATTAGCTCATTCCTACAGCCTGTTGCTTTTGACAGTATATCCTCTATAGCTGATCTTATTTCAATTTTGAATAGCTTTAGTGGATTGGTTTAAAATTTGGGAAAGGTTACTAGTTTCAACCAGTAAACTCCTCCACAGTTCCTGCCAGGTGCCCACCCAACTGATAGACTTGTGAGATCAGAGGATTCCAAAGGTCCTATCACACTAGCACTCTGACCGCAAGGTTTTGCAAGCAAAATCCCAGGTTCAATACAAATCAACATGATCAGCACTGCATACTTATAATATTTCTCTGAAATGCTAAAAGTTCCCATTTCTACACTTTGGCCCAATTCCATTTCACCCCTCACCCCTACTGCTTAGACCTTAGCCCTCTTATTTTGCGGGTTCACGTTAGGGTTAGGGTGTCCCAATTATTGTTAAGATAGAGGGTTAGGGTGAATGTTAGGGCTACATGTCTGTCCAAACAGAGGTTTTTCATAGTCACACTCCAAACAGAGAGAAGAAACAAAAAAACTGGCAAGATGGTGGTGCCGGCGCCCAAAGAAACACACAAAAGTTTTTTTCCGTTATAAATGACAATAACCACTGTATTATCTTAGTTTAATGGTTATTCAGTGTATTAAGTGTATTTTCTTCATAAAGAGCAAAGAAAATCTCTAATAGTATGCTTAAGTCTTGGTAGCTAGCTAGCTAAACTTCCCATTCCACCTTAAATAGAGCAGCAGTTATAATCTGGCGCCTCAGGTGTCAGATCTGCTGCTTCATTTAAGATGAATCAAGAAAATGAAAATGAGAAGCTAACGAATAACTGAATTAAGCTTTGTTAAGAATTTGGGGTGGGTGATAATAAATAACTGCCGTATCCCCCTCATTGAAGGCATATGATGCCCTAAATGTAACTAAAGCCCAGCAGTGTAGTTGCTGAACTTTACCCTCCTCTGCCGTCACTGCAGACTGGCAGGGTCCTAGTAGCTGTTGATGAAGTAATGCTCTTTTTATTTGAGGGTTCCATTTCGTTGGGAAGATTTCAACCAATAACTCAGTTAGTAACGCAGTTCCAAGTGGCGAGGTAAAACATGGGATAGGGAAAACATGGGATAAAACATGGGTCCTCTATAAACATTTGTGTATTGCACTGGCATCAACAGATATGGGACATAATCTACATCAGCATCAGCTCAGAACTCCTGTATCAGTGTATCCCTAAAATTTCCACGGTCAACCAACAGCGATGGGGGCAGCTGCAGTGACTTCTAATTGGCTGTCTGTATCGAGGGATTAAAAATTCAAAACAGAGGAACTGCTGGATAGTCAGCTCCTGGATTGGACTGTACAATTATCTTTATTTTGTGCTTTTAATGTTTGTGGTTGGCGACTTAGCAGGCTTCCTAGCATCCAACTCGGACAGTTTCCTCATTGACTCAAGCCAAATGCACCAAAATAAAGCATTTTTCATCACCAGTTTTCCAGTCCCACCTAGAACTGCAAATATCTAGATTGTGACTTTAATCTGAAAACAAGAATGACTATAACCTTGACCCTATGACCCTCTGACAACGAAAGCAGAAAAAAAACGATAGGCCTGGGGATCAATGACTACACAGTTTTGGCAGACATGGTTTCTAAATGTAACCCTCTATTTGTCTAACCTAGACATGCAAAAGTGAGAAAGAGCATTCATCACATCCTAGAACTGCACTGGGCCTACAGCAGAGAAGGCTGCTGCAGATGTATGACAATTTACGACTTTTGGGGTTGAAGGGTTTTAAACTCATTTATACTGTTCAAGGGAATTGACTTGAATTTGATTATGTGGCTCACTTGGGAAGGTAAGAGGAAGAAGGAGGCTTTCACGAGAAAAGCAACAAGAGCATCATGGCGGAAAGGCTAGAAGACGTAAGAGGAGAGGAAAAAACAAGTGCACGACTACTCAGACAGGAAGGTCTTGTGAGGCCAGCGGCTTCAACTGGCCAAATAGGGTCAGTAAAGACATACGTACACACATGTCCTTGATTCCACCAGACACACAAGCGGCTCACAAATCTCGCCTGATTATTCAGCCAGCGCTTATCAGATGAGAAATATGTGTGGGGGAAGCGTGGGTAACCTCCAGCTGACCCTGCACAGCCTCTGGGAACTGCAGGCCTCCACAGCCGCCTGCCCCAGACACACAAGCCCACGGGAGAATTACTCAAACGAGCCGGGACGAGACGAGGGGATACAGTATAGGAAATCCATGACCTGGCAGGAGGATGAAGGGAAAAAAACAGTTCTACAGTTTGTGAACAAACATCTGACAAAGAAGACCAAGCCAACCAATACTGTCTCATAAGCATTATCTTGTTAAAAAGCATGGAAAAGACAGCAGACATGTCTCAAAGTCAAGGGTGCAGCCAAGGTAGGAAAGACCTAGCACTGGCATACCAAGGTGGCTCTTCAGAGGTCACTTGTGCACAATCAAGCTAGCCAGAGCAGGCAGTACCTGCTGACACAGTCAATGTAATACGTTTAAATGTATATTCTAACATTTCATTACAAACTTTGGCACCACAGCTGTTTAAGCTCCTCAGAAATGGAGGCTGCAACTCTCCTCAGGTCCAAATTCTTCAGCAACGAGACCACATTAGTATGTACTCAGCAAACACTGAAGAGGCTAGCATCCTAGCTTGAGATGTTAAGAAAATACCACAGTTTATGGAAGACTAGTCTCGCAAACCATGGTATAACATGGCAAAGAACCATCTACTTTGGCAGGAAGAGGCCGTTTGACTGACATGCAAAATGACCAATCAAAGTCTGTTGTTTTGGCGTGGCATGCAGGGGAGGCGGTTGTGAAAACCCCATGGATATATCTGGCTCTGAAAGGCTTATTCTTCAACATGCAGCTCAGACAGCTCTTCGCTATTGCTGAATAGAATTTAGCAGGAAAAACAAAACATTGTTTCCCATCTGAATGATAAGAACACAGCGAGGAAGTGCATATACACAGATGTGTGAATAGTGAATTACAACACATCTGACAAAATCCTGATAGTTGTGGTCAGTTGTGTGTGCAAAAGATATCAGACGCTCCTTTTCCATGTGGGTGGAGTGTCTGTGGTCGAGACTAATAGAAGACTAACAAGGCTCTCATTTGGCTACAGTAAAGATAAGCTTAAAAGGAACAGGGAGCTTTTCCAGGAACTCAAGAACTGCCAGGGCCAGCATTGCAGCACCCTCCTCAGTTTCTATTCCAGAGTAGGTACTTTCTTGTGGACCAAGAACTATTGGGTTGGAGGTTGCCACAATGAACATCACTTGAGTGGTCAAATGCTTCAAAGAGCTCTCTTATCTGGGCTTTTTCTTTTTTTAAACAAACTAGCAAAAAGAGGCAACCAGAGATTAAAATGGATAAGTGGACCTACCTTGGCACAACTCTGTATCTTGTGAAAGTAACTCAAAAAGAGTTTCAGTGGTCAACGTGACAGAAAGACTGAATTTTGGACTCTGTACCATGCAAAAACAGTGCAGATATACTTTAAAAACAAACCTTCATGTTGTATTATAATTTGTGTCACTTCTGTCATTTTACGTGATGGTCATGGTTCTTGCAGTGTGGTGGGAATGCAAAACAGGAACTCGTCCAGGAACCGTACAGTTCTTGTTTAGATAGTTCCAGAATGTTGTTGGAAATGTGCCTATAGCCACTTTACGCTTGAAACATAACTGAATCAGAGGGTGTTTTCTATCCTCTACTGAAAGATGTCCTGGATGCTCCATAAACAGTCTTTAGTCAAGCTTTTGCAGACAGGGTGACGTCTCAACTCTAATTAGACATGTGTGGATGACTGAAGTAGCTGGGGTGAATTAGCCTAGCGCTCTGAGGCATTCTAATCAGGGATTCCTTGTCTCGTGCGGAAAGCCCACATGGTGCCAGAGCTCCTGTGGAAGACCCATAATACCCATGAGGCACATCACTCTTCCAACTGGGGAGGCTTCCACCACATGGACGGAGAGGGAGAGTTACAGAGTTAGAGAGAGAGATAAACATGGACAAGAGGTAAGCTGGGCTATTTATACGGGCCACCACCAGAAAGCATGGCTTCCACTTAGACTGACACACCCTGACAGAGAAAACACACGCATACACACTTGTTTTTACATGTAATATAAAATAATAAATTGTCCCATACATATATTGTATATGTGTAAGTACCTAAATTACTGTGCAAATGTGCAAAAATAACCTCCACCCTTTATTTTTCAGCCAAAACCATTAAACCGTTTTCTTAGTCTTCCAAAGTTCAGTCTTAGAAGTCTGCTTAATATGATCTGTGTAATCAAAAAGAAATAATTTTTTCTTCTTTCAGTTTTAAAATATGAATCATGCACAATTTCGTTGGTTAGTCTTGTTCTTTCCCTGCTTATCCTACAAAATCAGGACATTTTCTGTCCCCAAAATGTACAAAAACTAACCCACATTTGCTCATTCCAACACATATATCCAATGCTGCAAGTGGGGGTCAGAGCTTCCAAGAATTTTTCCTATTATTCCAAGAAGCAACCTCACTGCCTTGCACAAATAACCCCATCAGCATCAGGCAGGCATAAATCTGTACTGAGTTCCAGCCACCACAGCCACAGGCAGATGTGCCAGAGCTCTGCCTGGAAGCAGTGAAGGCAGGTGGGGGTTTCCCCAGCTGGATGGCTGGAAGTGTGTCTGCCCTCTCCATGGGAATGAACCTGCTTACATGGGATAAGAGAGCAGGAAAACTTGCAGCAGTCTCGTCTGGCTATTGCCAGGGCATCCGGCAGATTTTGTGTAATGTAGAGGTGCAGCTGTCTAAGGTTTTGACTTATCGTTGAGAGATATTATTTTATTTATTATTATAATTGCAAAAGAAAAAGAGCCTAGAAGGAACAGACAGGCATGTTTTAAACTGAGGCTTACCAGGGGAGAGAATATATAGACATGGAGATACTGATGGGACGGCATTTCAAAGCCTGGGGGCCACAGCATTGCTGTCCATTAATGTCAGCCTGGTCTTATAAACTAAAGTGGGCAGTTAGTGCTCTCCTCCAAGTGTGTTCAGCTGTCTGGTGATATAGCATGAGCAGTGTTTCAAAAAGACATGTAAAACAACCAACTACAAACTACTGAGTTTCAAAAGTCTACAACAAAAATGTTCACTGTGGGAAACAAAGCGGTATCAAAAGTGGTATGTGCCAAAAAATCCAGTGTATCTCATTTACAAGCTACTAAAAGCTGCAAAGCTTTCCATCTCCCTAACTTTTTCAGAGTAAATAACTGCCTACATGTCCGGTTGGACACTGATGAATGACTGTCAAGCTCTCCTGCTACCCGCTTCAGACCAGCTGCCCATGCCCCAGCTACTGCCACTTGCCTTGGACTAGCTGCCCACACTACATTGAAGTTTTCATGGACTCCTAACTATTACTACTACTACTGCTATTAATATTAGTTGTACAATAACTTTGTAGGTAGTTTGACCAGAGGAGGATGCCCCCCCCTCCCTTGTGAGCCTTGGTTCCTCCCAAGGTTTCTTCCTCAGCTCTGAGGGAGTTTCTCCGTGCCACTGTTGCCCCTGGCTTGCTCACCTGGGGGTTTTTACATTCTTGTTAAAACTTTGTCTTATCTGTGTAGTTCTGCTGTGAAGCTGCTTTGTGACAACATCCATTGTAGAAAGCACTATGCAAATAAATTTGATTTGAATTTATTTGATCAAAGAAAAAGTTTATTTCCTGTCAGACAGACTAAATCTAGGGCTGTACATAGTACCAACTCCAAAAGGCTTACTGCAGAGCAAGCAATGCTAACATTTAGCTTAACACCAGACCATCAGAAATGGGGACTCTGACAGCTGTGGCCATCTTCATGCTTTAGCAAACAACATTCATCAGATGGTCTGTGGACAGAACCTGTAAAATGGAGATACACAAAGAAATGCTGACCCATGCAGCACGGCCTGCCATTCTGCCGTGGTCAACAGGAATAATCAGGAAGTGGGATTAGTGGACAAAGACAGCGTAGATCAGATAATGAGGGTTGAGTGAGTTTGGTCTCTGAGGCCTCCAGCCCAGCTCATTCTTATCAAAACCTCCCTCTTCAGTAATAGCACACAGTTTGTGCGTAAAACAAGCAGTGAATTCTATGTAGGTCAGGCTGGTTTTACACTAGTTGCCTGCAACCTACTTTCCATGCGATTTGACTGTTAAATGAAGCAATTTAAAGTCGCACACAACACGTTCACTTTCTCACCATTTAGTTAGCATTGTGTCCTTCTTGTAATATAAACTAATCTGCCACCCACCTGTTTACAAGAATGCTAGTTTTGAGGAACTCATGCTCGTTTCTTCAGCTTCGGTTAACAGACAAAATGAAAAGTCAGGAGTATCTGCTCTTCATGTGTCCAAAAGACCATCTCCTTATTCATCTTTTTGCCCATCAAGCTGACTACATTCATAATCATTCCGTTGAAATGGTGACATTTTGAATGATAACTTTATGCGTTATCGGCATTTTGTTTAGCTGTTTCATTAACCTTGCTCCAAGAAGCTGAGATGCTTGCAACCGTTGTGGCTAAATTTCAAATGAGTTTCAAAATGCTTTACTTTATGCAATTTAAATGCAATTTAGTGTCACATAGTTGTCAAGCAACTACAATTGCCAGAATGTTTCACAGTGTAAAATCAACATCAGAATGAGTGACGTTCAAATCAAAGCACTAAAGGGTTAAATATCTGCCCTCACAGTCATTTCGATTATATCACAATTCTTTAGTAGAATGCAGTCTATGGTCAAACAGTGCAGGGGTCAGCAACAGAGCTCTTTTACTGGCCTATTTTGGCTCCACACAGAATTAGATTTGGAGGTAAAAATAAAATAATCCTCCTATGCAGTAAAATAAAGCTCTGCTGATATTTCAACACAGGTTTAACAATAAATGGCCTTAAGCTTTGGAATTAATGCATAACTGCTAATTCACTCTTGAGGACTGTCACGTAGACTGCTGATCACCATAGCAACACAGACAACATCTCCCCTAGCTAACAGTTAACAAAAAGGCAAAGGCAAAGATTTAAGAAGAATATTGATAATTTAGAGACAAATAACTTATAATACTTATAATAATTATTTTAATTACTCCAGTCGGTTTCTGGATACATTTAATCTGCAATGATAAATGAATATCTCTTGTTCACCAGCTTCTTGTTTGAATTTTCCTGTTCCACCTTAAATGGCTTAGGAGTCCCATTCTGGTGTCACAGGCACCATTTAAAGTGGAAGAGGAAAATTTGAACAAGAATCCATCCTCAGTTTGGTAAAAACCTGAATGTTGAGAGACATTTTACTGTCGGAGATGCGAGAAAAGCAGCTACAGCTGAGCTAAAGCTTAAAGCAGACTAAAGCATTCATATTATATTTTTATCCTATACTACAAAGGTCTTTAATTAACAATTCAATAAGGCCCAGTCAAAGAAAATTTCCTCAAGCAAAGGTCCCGAACATCATAATGTCTAACTTGCATCATGATTCAGTGCCATGTACCGTTTACTGAAGTAGCCGGGTAGGAATATCAACATCTTATACAGTCAACAACTGAATGTCGAATCAAATAAAGTGCAATTCACTCACATTTCAACAACATTTATTGTCAGCTTTCTGTTTTTAGAGCACACCATGTAAAATAATCTGGCTCAATTTCTTCTCCAACTGCTTGGTTCTCGCTTCATCCCTCCCCTGTGTGTGCATCACTCACTCGAGTCTCAGTGCTCAATGCACAGATCTGATTGGCTGAGTAGCGTCATGCATGATATTTACAACGAATGAGATTGGTCTGTGATGCTCCTGGGACGCTAAAGCTACCGTAAAGGTTAGAAAAGTTGCGCTGATTAAAATAGGACCACCCTGTCAAAATCAAATAATTCTCCCTAGTTTATCAGTTATAGGTCCAGGTCTGCATAGGACAGGATGGGTCCGAACTCAGATCGCGGTTCACCTGTTAGTGACCTCTGATATACCAGCACATTAGCACATACTGACACATACTTACAGCCAAAAGATTAAATGAACATTAAATTGTTGTGTCTCCTAAGGTGGTTTGATTTTTGTTGAAAGGACAAAATGTCTCTTCTTAAAGGTTGGGTTGCTGATCCCTGCACTACAGGACACTAATGTCCCCAAATTATTGAACAGGTATAAAAAAAACAAATAAAAACTAGGCATGTGCACTGATATTCGATTAACCGTTCAAGTGCCAGTATTTACACAGAAATCATTACACACTCTCATATGAAAATATGGACACACAGTCTGAAAACCTTATGCATTTGGCTCATGTGAAAATGTGTACATATTCTTATATCTGTGTCTGAGAGACAGTACATGTTCACGCAGGCAGTTCCTCAAAGAGTTCTCGGTCACAGTCACTGATGGCCGTCTGCCACCGGAGCCTTGAACGATTTCCTAGTGACGTTTCTCCAGCGCTGGAAGTGTGTCACTCCCCGACATAGAAACTGAGGCTTTAACAGTCTGACAGAGACAGATCTAATGAATTAATGCAATTAAAAACACCTGTCGACAGCCCAGCCATCAACACCCTTCTCGCTCTGCGGTTTTACTGAGGTGGGAGTTGGGGGCTACCTGGAAATGTATCTAATTTCCATTCCTCAATATTTTGAATGGAACGAGTCCCAGTTTTTACAAGGTAACGAAGGGGACTAATCACATCTGTACACAAGAACAGATACGTTTCTGTCCAACTAGAGCAGGAAAAATGAAAGGGTGGTGGGGAGTGAAAGAGAGAGACAGACAGACAGACAGAGTGTAAGAGAGATAAAGTAAGAGGGAAAAGACAAATGGGAAGTAGAGAGAGACAGCATGACAGTGAGAAAAAGAATGAGATGGAGAGAGAAAGAGGACAAGAGAGTCAGAATGACAGAGAAAGAAAGAGAGAAAGAAATAGAGAGACAGAGAGTGAAATGGACAGAGAGAGAGAGAGAGACAGACAGAGAGAGAGAGGGAGACAGAGACAGAGAGAGAGACAGAGAAAGACAGAAAGACAGCGAGAGACAGAGACAGAGAGCGAGAGAGAGAGCGAAAGAGAGAGAGAAAGAGACAGAGACAGAGAGAGAGCGAGAGAGAGAGAGAGAGAGAGCGAGAGAGAGACAGAGACAGAGACAGAGACAGAGAGAGAGAGAGAGAGAGAGAGAGAGAGCGAGAGAGAGAAAGAGACAGAGACAGAGACAGAGAGAGAGAGAGAGAGAGAGAGAGAGAGTAGTATTCTGATTCAGTGAAACCAAAGGTTCTCTCAATTTTGTGGTTCAGCTCACAGCTGACTTTCGACCTTTGGCAGCTGCCAAATGCGATGCAGCATACAGTAAAACTCATACACCGTACATCTGGAACCTCCTTCCACATGCGCACACACACACACGCAAACACACAAAACACACACGCGCACACAAGCACACACTGGAGCTGTAGTTGTGGGCCAAAACTCAACAACTCCACACACACCCACAACCTCCTCAACCCAGAACAGCTGTGAAGACCCTTAAACACACACACAGACCCTGCTGACCCCCCACACACTGCAGTTCATGTTCAAACTTATAGCAACTGACAGCACACAACTCGCTCCCCTCAGCTGCTGACCTTAATACTGACCCCTATTCACACAACAGCCAACAGAGCAGAGGGACATCCAAACTGTCAACACTGACCATCAGCGTACTGAACATGGGGGAGAGGGAGAGAGAGAGAGAGCAAGAGAGAAAGAGAGCAATAGAGAGAGGTAGATATAGAGAGAGAAACAGTGGGGAGAGAGCAATAATTACAGAGTAGCAATAGATAAGAGACAGAGAAAGAGTGAGAGAGAAAAGAAAGAGAGAACATGAGATAGAATGAATCGAGAAAGAATGTGAGAGAAACAGTGAGACAGAAAGATAGCAAGAGACAGTGAAAAAGAGAGAAAGACATTATGGGAGCGAGACAGAGAGAGAGGGAGAGCAAGAGAGAGAGTTAAAGAGAGAGAGAACAAGTGCACAACAAATGCAGAGACCCACTGACAAAGAGAGAGAGAGAAAAGGACAGAGAAAGAACAAGACGGAGTAAGACAGAGGGAGAGAGAGGGACAGAAAGAGAGACACTGGCAGGGTAAAAGAGAGAGAGAAAAGGACAAAGAAAGAGCAAGACGGAGTAAGACAGAGGGAGAGAGAGTGAGAGAAAGAGAGACATTTGCAGGGTAAAAGAGAGAGAGAGAAAAGGAAAGAAAGAACATGACGGACTAAGACAAAGGGAGAGAGAGTGAGAGAAAGAGAGACATTGGCAGGGTAAAAGGGAGAGTGAGAAAAGGACAGAGAAAGAACAAGACGGAGTAAGACAGAGGGAGAGAGAGTGAGAGAAAGAGAGACATTGGCAGGGTAAAAGAGAGAGAGAAAAGGACAGAGAAAGAACAAGACGGACTAAGACAGAGGGAGAGAGAGTGAGAAAAAGAGAGACACTGGCAGGGTAAAAGAGAGAGAGTGAGAAAAGGACAGAAACAACAAGACGGACTAAGACAGAGGGAGAGAGAGTGAGAAAAAGAGAGACACTGGCAGGGTAAAAGAGAGAGAGAAAAGGACAGAAACAACAAGACGGAGTAAGACAGAGCGAGAGAGAGTGAGAGAAAGAGACATTGGCAGGGTAAAAGAGAGAGAGAGAAAAGGACAGGAAGTACAAGTCGGAGTAAGACAGAGGGAGAGAGAGTGAGAGAAAGAGAGACATTGGCAGGGTAAAAGAGAGAGTGAGAAAAGGACAGAAACAACAAGACGGAGTAAGACAGAGGGAGAGAGAGTGAGAGAAAGAGAGACACTGGCAGGGTAAAAGAGAGAGAGAGAGAAAAGGACAGAAACAACAAGACGGACTAAGACAGAGGGAGAGAGAGTGAGAGAAAGAGAGACATTGGCAGGGTAAAAGAGAGAGAGAGAGAAAAGGACAGAGAAAGAACAAGACGGACTAAGACAGAGGGAGAGAGAGTGAGAAAAAGAGAGACACTGGCAGGGTAAAAGAGAGAGAGAAAAGGACAGAAACAACAAGACGGAGTAAGACAGAGCGAGAGAGAGTGAGAGAAAGAGACATTGGCAGGGTAAAAGAGAGAGAGAGAAAAGGACAGGAAGTACAAGTCGGAGTAAGACAGAGGGAGAGAGAGTGAGAGAAAGAGAGACATTGGCAGGGTAAAAGAGAGAGAGAGAAAAAGACAGAGAAAGAACAAGTCGGAGTAAGACAGAGGGAGAGAGAGTGAGAGAAAGAGACACTGGCAGGGCAAAAGAGAGAGAGAGAGAAAAGGACAGAAAGAACAAGACGGAGTAAGACAAAGGGAGAGAGAGTGAGAGAAAGAGACACTGGCAGGGCAAAAGAGAGAGAGAGAGAAAAGGACAGAAAGAACAAGACGGAGTAAGACAAAGGGAGAGAGAGTGAGAGAAAGAGACACTGGCAGGGTAAAAGAGAGAGAGAGAGAAAAGGACAGAAAGTACAAGTCGGAGTAAGACAGAGGGAGAGAGAGTGAGAGAAAGAGACACTGGCAGGGTAAAAGAGAGAGTGAGAAAAGGACAGAAAGAACAAGACGGAGTAAGACAGAGGGAGAGAGAGTGAGAGAAAGAGAGATATTGGCAGGGTAAAAGAGAGAGAGAGAGAAAAGGACAGAAAGAACAAGACGGAGTAAGACAGAGGGAGAGAGAGTGAGAGAAAGAGAGACATTGGCAGGGTAAAAGAGAGAGAGAGAAAAGGACAGAAAGAACAAGACGGAGTAAGACAGAGGGAGAGAGAGTGAGAGAAAGAGAGACATTGGCAGGGTAAAAGAGAGAGTGAGAAAAGGACAGAAAGAACAAGACGGAGTAAGACAGAGGGAGAGAGAGTGAGAGAAAGAGAGACATTGGCAGGGTAAAAGAGAGAGAGAGAGAAAAGGACAGAAAGTACAAGACGGAGTAAGACAGAGGGAGAGAGAGTGAGAGAAAGAGAGACATTGGCAGGGTAAAAGAGAGAGAGAGAGAAAGACAGAGAAAGAACAAGACGGAGTAAGACAGAGGGAGAGAGAGTGAGAGAAAGAGACACTGGCAGGGTAAAAGAGAGAGAGAGAGAAAGACAGAGAAAGAACAAGACGGAGTAAGACAGAGGGAGAGAGAGTGAGAGGAAGAGACACTGGCAGGGTAAAAGAGAGAGAGAGAAAAGGACAGAATGAACAAGACAGGGAGTAAGACAGAGGGAGAGGGAGCGGAGAATGGCAGTAGAAGGATGGAGAGCACATATGTTAGTCATTGAGGGGGTCGATGCTGTGTGCAGTGGGCTACGCAGCACACTTAACGGCCGAGCTCTGGAAAAGTATATTTTACAATTCATTACTTCCTTCTCACAAAATTAAAGGTCTCTTGTTAAAAGCAAAACTTGTCAAACGAAAGCAGCTTTTATTACTGAGCAAACTGGCGGGCTCTGTCGAGGGCCCACTTCCCAATCAGCCTGTTTTGTTTTGGTAAGGGATACGGCTCGCTCCGTCCCCAGCCAGAGCACGGGAGCGGAGGCTCCCACCAGCAGAACCGTTTCTGGGAGCATTAATCAGGTCCTGTTCACTGAAAATAATACGAGTGGAAGTGCAGTGAGTTCTGATCTACTGTTCCTGATGACTGAACCTCAAACTGCTCCACATTCAGACACTCCTCAGGATGGAGGAGAGGAAGGACAGATCACATCTACAACACTGGACCTTTCACAGAGCCTGCAGGCCTACTGAGAACTACAGAGAGAAAACAGAGAGAGAGAGAGAGAGAGAGAGAGAGAGAGAGAGAGAGAGAGGAGAGAGAGAGAGATAAGTAACAGAGAGGAGGAAAGTAAAACAGAAAAAGTGAAAGAGGAAGAGTGAGAGAGAGAGAGAGAGAAGAGGAGAGAGGGATAGAAATGAAAGCAAAGGAAGAGAGAGAATAAAAAACAGAAAGGGAGTCAAGAGAGAGAGAGGGAAGAAGAGAAGAGAGAGAGAAATGAACCTGAAATGGAGAGAAATGGAAGAAAAAAGGAGAGAAAAAAAACAACAAGAAAGGAAACATAAGAGAGAAAGGAAGCAAGACAGCTAAAGGGAAGGGAAAAGAAAAAGGAGGGAAACAGAGGAAGAATGTTAGAGAGAAATGAATGAAAAGAGAAAGAGAGAGCAAAAGAGAAGGGGTGAGAGTGATAAGAAAAAAGGAGAAGAGCAAAACAAAGAGGAAAAAGAGAGAAAGAGGAAACTTAAAAGACAAATAGAGACAGCTAGAGGGAAGAAAAAAAGAACAGCGAGAGAAAATAAAAATAGAAAAGGAGGAAGAAAGAGAGAGGAAAAAAGTTTGAAATGAGAAAGAAAGAGATAAACGGGGTAGAGAGTGATAAGAAAAGAGAAGGAAAGTAAAATGAAACAGAGCAAAAGCAAATGAGACAGAGAAAAAGAGGAAAGAATAAAATGAGAGGAAGACAAGATGAGAGAAGGGAAAAGGAGAGAAGAGAGAAGAAAGAAAAACAAAAACAAGTCAGAAAAGAAAAAGGAAGAATGAAAGGAAAAACAGAGAGCTAAAGAGAGAGGAACAGGAAAGAAAGAAAGAAAGAAAGAAAGAAAGAAAGAAAGAAAGAAAGAAAGAAAGAAAGAAAGAAAGAAAGAGGAAGTGGAAACTGAAACAGAGATAGAGTGAAAGAGGTAAGAGGACAGAAGGACAAAGAAAGAGAGAGGAAAGAGAGAGAGAGTGAGTGGAGAAAAACAAAGCGTGAAGCAGAAAGAGAAGAGATGGAGCGATCAGAGAGAAGTAGACGCACACAGTGGGGGGAGTGACCCTGATAGTCATCATGAGCTCCCGCTGCCTCCTCTGGAACTCGCGCTCACACTTAATGAGATTTTAATGGGACCTGCGGACGGAGCGGGGCGGCCGCACTGATCGGCTCCGATATCAGAGGGCAAAAACATTAGGCTCCGTTCCAGGCAAACATACGGACCCTGTCCCGGGACACCAGCACACTGTCCGCGTCTCCGACACCAGCTCAATCACGGCTAGCATCGGCCGTTTCAGCGCCTCCATCTGATAGAACATTCCAGAAACATGACAGAAACATTAATGCAGTACGGTAAACATACAGCAAATCAGGTCCTAATCATCAGGGGATGTAATCGGCAATAATCTACAGCCTGGACAGTCAAAGAGCGGTCATGTTCGCCCTACAAGGAAGCCTTCACATCGTTAATAGAGCTAATGACCTTCAACGAGTAGGATTTCACAAAGACCAAGTGCGGTCTGAACAATTCTTCTTAGAAACACCTACTCTGTAGGTCCACCTCGCTGATAATACAGATAAAGAATATTGAAAGACTCCGATTTGAGTCACAAAGCATCATAATCTGATTCAATACAGACGCTGCATTTATCACACTGCTAAAGTCACACAGTCATAGACTTTATAAAGTAGGATACTTTGGCGCAATCCAGTCTAAAGAAGGAAAAATGCAGGATCTTGCTAAAATCTCACAGGTTTGCCGTCACAAACTGGTAACAACTTTCATATACAAGAAGTAAACGCCTGAAACCACAGTAAACATGACTGCTTATAGGCTGACACACTAGTCAAGTAATATTCCGAGATAGGATTTAAGTTTAAGAATGATACTGAGTACTGACCACCTGCAAAACAGCAACATACAAAGTGAAAAACGTGAACTAAGCGTCTACTTGAAGCTTCAGATATCCGCATTTAAGCTAGAACTACTGTAATGAATTATCTGTAAAATTGTTGTTTAATCTTAATCTTAATTCTTTATCTTCTGTGTACACTGTCCTTGGGCATCTTGGAAGGTGCTTAGAAATACAACTATACATTATTATTATTATTATTATTATTATTATTATTATTATTGAAAAACTGGGTAAGTTAAGGTACAGCTTGATTAGCTTAGTGGTTACTTAATATTAAAACACTGACAGACATTATTAATAGTGTAATGGCTATATTTGGATCAAACTATTTACTCTTTCATCAGGAAGGAGAAATCAAAGTTTCCAAAATTTCTAAACAAAAGTTAAAAGTTTAAAATAAAAATGACTTACTTTTTACAAAGATATAGAGAAAATGGCATGCAAGAGGTGGTAGACCCTGAAAACTGTCCCCATCAGATGAACAGCACTTAAAGCTTTCATCTTTGAGAGAGAGGAGAAAATCAAGCTGCTTTAGATCTGAAAACATCCACAGGTGTTTCTGTCCATCCTCCCACTGTGAGAAGACGACTCAGCGCTCTGGGTCTGAAAGGATGTGTAGCTGAACCAAGAAGAACCTCACTGAGAAAAGGAGACGGACAAAAAAGTTGTAATGCTGAATGTGTGCGGGATTATTTGGCTTATGAGAAGCAGAAAATGCAACTTCTAAGACTGAACTTTGGAGTTGTGAAAAAATAAAACTGCAGATTTCTCTGAAAGACTGAAAGTGAGTCACCTGAACAGGTCAGAACTGTAATAAAAATAATTAAACACAAGATACTCCAACTTTTGATATACGTGGCAGGTTTTCTAGTAAATATATGCCTTCTGCTTTCTTCCTGAATAATTTTAAGCCGTTTTGACTGGTGCTTCTTGTAAATTTCATCACAGCCATAGTAGCATGTGGCATATTTGTTCTTGGAAACCTTTAGCAGTAGAAGTTTGATCAGTGAGTCTCTTCACTTCTAACCAGCTTGAGTGTCTGATTCAAGCTTATGCTCAAGCCCCTAGCCAACCATTAAGTGCCTTAGCAGACATGTGCGTAAAATATGAGCCTCCGAGCCCAAAGCGATTGGCTCAGGTTGAAAGTGTTTGGCTGCGGCTTCTCCCCGCGAGGAGCTCCATGTACCTGCTAACTCCAACTCCCCCCAGCTAGGACAGCATAGCCATAAAACACTAGCCTCGGGTAGACACTTCCCCTGCTGGCGTTAGCCTCTCCCTCTAGCATCTGTTTTGATGGAAGCTCTCTTTCACTATCCTATCACTCCCTGGAGAACCCTGCAGACGATTAACAACCAGAGCAGATGACACTGATTTTGGTGATAGCCACACAAGCATCGACTGAGGTGCTGAGACTACGATGAGGTGCTGAGGTGCTAGAGCTGAAATTGTGCATCGTTACACTCAAGGTCAAAGACTTTGCGTGCCAAAATGCTTGGACAAGCATAGTGCACAAGTCTATCTAATACCTATTATACTACGGTTAGTTAGTTCCAGCCTTGCGAGCTGATTGGTCGAGAGGTGTTCTAACCGTATCACTCTGCTGAGACACCGTTGCTAAGCAACGACTTCGACAGCTGTAGGAGACGCTCAAGCTATTTGAACGTTTTTACTTCTTACTTTGCCACAAACAGAAAATGGACACTTTCAAGATCACATTTGACCGAAAACCGATTTGGTCAGACTCTGAAGAAGAGACGCCACTAAATTCCCAAACTGTCGTCACCTCTGAGCAGCTTTTCAGTCAGCAGCTGTGACAGAAGAACAGCTAAACAACCTGGAATCAGCCAGAAATGAACCCAACACCATTCACCAAACGTGTAGTCTGATCTTCAGACTCTCACCAAATCGGACTGAGCCATAAATCTGACACAGTGAAAAACAGAAAAGCTGCTCGGTGGTGATGACAGTTTGGGAATGCAGTGTAAGGAGCTGGAGAATGAATTGCCGGGTGTGCAGCGAGTGGGCGGAGCTCGTTACCCTGACGTAGCAACAAGCTGCTTGTTAAGGAGCTATAATTTGGCGGAAGGAACTGCGAACATTAATACATATTAAACACCGCGTTCACGGCCCAGTTTATTCATTTCTTACTTTATTTATTTAACTGTTGTATAAAAGCAATAGAACACTCGAGGTTGTGTTTTACTGCTGTAACATTACGGCTGTAATGATCTACAGCGACCAAATCACAGCCGTGATGTTATTTTACAATAACACACTCCCTCTCGTCTTCTACTGCTAAAATATCTCACCCTGATCTCCAGTTCTTTTTCTTATAGACTTCTCTTTCATCCACCCCAACTTTGCCTGTCTTGCATACATTCACATGTACTCCCACTTACTGGAGTGTAGGGCATGGTTAAAAATGGAAGGGGCTAACTTCATCCAAAGAAACTGACCGTGAACCTTAATGCAGAAAATGAACAGAAGCTTTCACTTTTAAACCTGTTTTTGCAGCAGCATCAGGTTCAACGGCTTCAATTATCGAGTCACTCAAGACAGAAAAACCTTTAACCTTGATGGACAAAGCAAAGCACCGCAAGCAATAAATGTGGTGTTTGAGGAAAAAAGCCCAACAGCTTCAAATGTTTGGCTAGCATGTATGCTAGCAACTGCAAAAGCTAAGTTAGCTGAAGTTGTCACCTGCAGAAACTTAAGTTTTCATAAATTACAGATAACATTCCTTTAAACAGCATTATGTGAGAATTGGTGTTTTTTGCTCTTTGTAATTGCATGTATTTCACTTTTAGAGGCCAGTTGCTAGTGTAATCTGTAGTATCCGTGTGCCTGTGTGACTTGCTTGCATGCGAGTTGACTGCACTCAGTCACTGGAATTCAGAACGTCAGAATGGAAAGCATCATGTCGACTTACAAAAGTAATATTACAGGATTTATTACAGGAGGTTGTAAACTTTCAAGACTTATTTGGCAAGACAGTGACAAAGACTGACCAAATTTTTTTGGCATGAGACCATTTCTCTGCATGCTAGTCTGAAGCGGGACTGAGGTTGGATGACTTTTGGTATCAGGAAAAACTACAGAACTCCCTGAGACAGGCACGACACAGAAAAGGTTACAGATTGTGTCACAGTGTTTACTAAATACCATTGGAAGGGATGAACACCTCAATGGGATTTCCACTGTTTTCCTGTTAGCTGTGACACTGTCTTGCATCCTTGTATCTTTCTCACCTCTTGCCAAAGAATAAAAGGCAGTCAGTCAGAGATTTCCTTGTCTGTTTTCTTGCTCAGTCACTCTCTCTTTTTCTCTCTCTCGTTTTCTCCGACTAAGTCTTCTTCGAACACTTTGTAGCCTCTGCAATGATGTCCGAAGTGGGAATACTGAGCTACTTCTTATAGTTGTGCTGAGGCACCATAGCTTTTTGTTGTGTTGTGGTGCCATACAGTGTTACACAGTTCTCGTGAGAGCTTTCATGCTTGCTCTTCCAAAGTTACATAGCACTATAGCAGACGTTCAGGGCGTGGAGTGGCAGCGATACAGATGCTGCTCTCTCTATTATAAGACAGTCTACCATCAAAATGATACATAATATTGCTTTAATGTGTCCTACAGCTTCAGATGGATCAGCTACTGGATTATTACTGCTATACAAACTACAGTCTAACCAACCATTCAATACATTTACTGCATGCAGTACTTCAGGTCTGCCCATCAGACTGAAGGTTTTTCTATGATAAAAGGCTTGTTACCTGAAGCCGTGTTGAACCTGTCATGTTTTAGTAGGGATTTTCCTTCTGTACAATGTAATGGCTGCAGCTCATAACAAGACTAAAAAAGACTTGAGTTGGACTCACATTACATATTTATGAACAACTCTGCAAACTACACTTTCAAGAGATTATGGATTACTGAAATCATCACACATGGCTAGCTAAGGTTAGCTAAAAGTACTATCCTGTGTGGATTACCATGCTACATTTACTAATACTGGTCAATTAAACTTTTTGTTTTCCATGATTATCACAATAGCAATCTGAACATATCAGGATACAGCACTGATTTTGCTCTACAGAGTCAAAACGGAGGTTTGAAGGGCTGCCAGTATGAACTGCTCTCAATTCTTTCGAGAATCAGAAAGTTCTTGAAGTGTGGAGAAATACATACCTGCTTTATTACTGTGTTGGTGGTGAGAATGGCCTGCAGAGCTGACTATGCTAGCTGTGGAACAACAAGCTGACCAGAGCTGGATGTCCTTTATTTAATGCATACTATATATATATATATTTATGCCCCATTTCCACATGTACGCGGATATTTTTAAAACTGTAACATGGCTGATTACCAGGTTATTCCAGTGTGGTTGGTAATACTGGGATTACTTCATTAAGTAATACTTTATCATTTCACCGTCAGTCCACACATATAAGTCCCTCCCTTTTGAAACATAAACAAAGTCTTTTAAAGTGGTTTAATGTGAAATGGTTGTCAGATTTCTTTACAGTGGTGGTGGATGAACCTAGCAACAATACATACAGCACAGATATTGCCATTTTATTTACTATCCAAAACCCCTGGTGAACCTACACGTGTCTTCTGAGTTGTTTTATGCAATGTTGAGGATGGTAAAATAGCAGTAAATCTAAAAAATAAGTTGTCTTTGGGACTATTTTGCCTTTTGATGCCCAACACGTTAACATGCACTTGAGTCATCAGATAACGGAGAAACTCCAGGTCTACATGAGTCCGAGATTTCTACTTTGCAGCCACCCAATAAACACACAGAAGAAGACGTGGCATAAACGTAACGTAAAACTTCATGCTGCTGCTTTTTTAAAACATTGCGCCACTTTACCTGACAATATGAACTTACATCATTTAGAAGATTAAACTTATTTCAATCCTTTATTTCACACTTGGTTTCAGTGCCTCTCTAAAAAGTGTTTTTCTGCCATCTTGCGACATCCAACCCTCTGTTCTCACACATGCACAGACGGAGAAATCCGATAGAAATCGGAGTAAAATTACACATGCATTGAGAAATCGGATTACTGAGCTAAAATCCAGCTCTCTTCACCAGATTTCTTCATCAGATTTCTAGATCAGAGTATGGTGTTTACACGACTATTTGAATAATTGGATAACTGCGGAAATCTGCTTCTGATTGTAAATTTGTGTTGCCAGCTGAAGTGTCTAATGATGAAGCACAAGATGTAGACACAAAACTGGACAATAAAGTCCTGAAGTGGACATTGCTAGTTCAAGGTCCTCAGGGCATCATCCCACACCGACAGCAATGAATGCTTTTTTCAGTACTGAAGGTGCTGTAATCGCAGGTGGGCTGGTGTGTGTATGTATCTGTGATGAGGTGGGGGTGGGGCTGTGGATGAGACTGAAAGAAAAAGACACTCTCCCTTTCATCTCCGTTTCATCTTCCTTTCATGTGTTCTGCCCAAGGAGTGCAACAGCTCATATACAAAGCCACCGTTTGAAGCCTTTCAACTCCATTAGAGATGCTTCCTGCCTGTCCTGTACCCTGTTAGGTGGTTTCTTCTCCTTAATTATCTTTATGTCGACACTGAAGAGAGCTCAGTGTGTGTGTTGGGGAGGGAAATGTGTGAAATTCTTTTTTTAATCATTCACTCTATGATGAACGGGGGTCTATTGAAGGGCAAGTCTAGACAGATAGCCAGCTCTCTAGCAGAGCCAGTAAACCACACCGGCCTCGTCTGAAGATCCGCATTACAAACAAGACTAATTAGGGATTAATTGTTTCCGTTTTTGCTTTTCCTGGATGTAGGTGGTTCTCTGGCTCTGGCTCTCCCTAGTTCTGCAAGGGGGGGGCTTTGTTTTTTTGGCACAGGTGGGATCCAGAAAGTGACAGAATCAAAAGCAGTTTAGATAAAGAGCTCAGAGCTATGTGGAAGATGCAGTATGTTATAAGTGCTTCCACTGATTCCTT
Source organism: Pygocentrus nattereri (assembly GCF_015220715.1). Classification (NCBI taxonomy): domain Eukaryota; kingdom Metazoa; phylum Chordata; class Actinopteri; order Characiformes; family Serrasalmidae; genus Pygocentrus; species Pygocentrus nattereri. Next base: position 33,481,319 of record NC_051229.1, read on the forward strand.
GGCTGCTGATTTCTTTCTTCATTTGGCCTCAAGCCTTTTCCTGGCACAGCCTATATAGGCCTATATATTGGATATGTCACTATAAAAGAATAACAAACACACAAATCATCAGTAAATCACTGAAATAGCACTTTGTTGAGTTTGGTGTTGTGTTCTATGCATTTTAGGACAACCACTAGGTGTGCTCTTTAGTATACTGCATGTTAGATATGTTGTGTTTATATACCTGTATAAACATAGACCTGTGAAATTGTGTAAAATGAAGTTGTGGATTACCGCTGTATGTTTTGTACATGAAATGGCTGACCAGATAAAGTTCCTATATCTCTAAAATTGGAATTTGGCATCACATAAGACCACTGTCAATAGAGGCTTTTAAAAACCTAGTTGGGGTGAGCCTGTTGGTCACATTATACACACGCGCACACACACACACACACATATACATATATATATATATATATATATATATATATATATATATATATATATATATATATATATACACACACACACATGTGTGTATGTATGTATGTATATATATGTATGTATGTATATATAATATGTGTGTGTGTGTAGGTGTGTGTGTGTGTGTGTGTGTGTGTATACACATATACACACACACACACACACACACCAGCCACTTTAATATGTGCACCTGTTCAGTTGCTTGTTAACACAAATAGCTAATCAGCCAATCACATGGCCACAACTCAATGCATTTAGGCATGTAGAGGTGGTCAAGACAACTTGCTGAAGTGCAGACCGAGCATCAGAACGGGGAGGAAAGGGGATTTAAGTGACTTTGAATGTATCCAGCGAGCGACTGAAAGTATGCCACGAAGAATTAAGGCAGTCCTGAAGGCAAAAGGGTCCAACCTTTTACTAGCAAGGTGTACTTAAAAAAGTGGCCAGAGAATGTATATATATATATATATATATATATATATATATGGAGTCAGGTAAATTGGAGATGAGGTGTGAATGCATATAAATGTGTATAGGTGGCAATACTAGTGTTGGACAAGAATATAAAGAAAGCATTTCTGAAAACACATGTTTAATATGTATAATTCAGAATCGGTCAGGAGAAATCACTAGGTATTTATGTTGGATGAGTAAGAAGAGCTAATAAGCTAACAGAGCAAATGAGTATCATGTAGACTGCTGATGATGACTCTCCTCAGTGGATGAGTGCTAACGTTCATTTTCTGGACATTATCTAGAATAATGAGGCTATTTAGTGATACAGATCCTCTCTCTGCCTTTTCAGTCCTTAGCAACGTATCCTTGGCAACATGCTCACGTTCAGGCAATCGTATTTCAAATGAGCAAAGTATAACATACTTATTCGCAAATACCAGCCTAACCGTTTCACTCGATTGGTCTGTATATTTTCTCCGTCTTCAAGCGATAAAATGTACCAAATACCTGAATACTGATTACAGTGTTCAAATAGTGGAGTACTTAAGCACATCCCTAGTTTATTACTTTGGACGTTTTTAAATGCAAAATGTTTGGTGTTTGTCATTTTGTTGCAATTTTACTTCATTTTCTCAAACTTTTGTCATCCTCTTTGCAGGTTTAGAGAGACATGCCAGAATATGTATAACAAGCTGAGAAGAAGCTTCAATATGAAAAAAGATATAAGCACTTCTTCTGTGCTTAGGATTCATATTAACTAATAAGTAGTAGATTTTAAGAATCTTGATGGTCTTCCCATGCAGACCATCAAGCCTCTGCAACTCATCCAGAATGCGGCAGCACGACTCGTCTTCAATCTGCCCAAGTTCAGCCACGTCACCCCACTGCTGCGCTCCCTTCACTGGCTTCCTGTAGCTGCACGCATCAGATTTAAAAACCTAATGCTTGCCTACAAAGCCAAAAATGGACCAGCCCCTACCTACTTGATGGCAATGGTGAAATCACGAACTGGACCACGAGCCCTTCGAGCTTCGAGTACAGCTCGGCTTGACCCGCCATCCTTCAAGGTGAACGGAAGACGAGCGTCGAGAATGTTCTCTGTACTGGCACCCAGGTGGTGGAACAAACTCCCCCTGGCTGTCCGAACAGCAGAGTCTCTTGCTGTCTTCAAACACCGACTGAAGACTCATCTCTTTACACAGCACTTAAATGAGCACTGAATTATAAGCTGCACTTATTTTTATTGTACTTCACTGTGTATTGCAGTTTATTGTATTGTATCTTATTGTTATTGTATTGCATTGAATGGCTCAGAGTTCTGCGTTCAACTCTGTTTCTTTTTCTCTTGGTGTCTGCAGTGACATTTTGTTTCTAGCAGTATCTGAGCCCAGGACTGTCTTTTTCTCTAAGCTATTGGTAACTAGCAAAGATACTTTCTCTAGATAGACAAAGCACTTCTTGTAAGTCGCTCTGGATAAGAGTGTCTGCTAAATGCTGTAAATGTAAATGTAAGTGTAAGAAAGATAAGAGTGTCTTGCTCAGTCAAAGTAACTCAATTTTAGTGTAACGCTGCATTTACACTGCTCCGGCATGTCGAAACACGTCCCAGCCGTTTTCAATGGGAAGCATTAGTTCTGTCAGCCCCAAAAAGTTGAGTGGACCTGGACTTTATGCAAATGAATCAAGCCAATGCGAAGTCTGTGTCCAATCAGAAGGTAGCTGGTGTTTGTGTGTTTCATGTCTGCAGCTTAAGGTATAAAACATTGGTTCTGCTTGTCAAATGGTTTCTGTGCAACGGCGAAATGTAATCTATTTAAACACAACTGCTTGCCTACACAATAAAAGGCCAAGCGGCAAAACAATCAGTAATGAAATGACTGAAGTTGATTTTACTTGGAATTCCCTCTTAACACCCACATGTGGGCAACTGAGGAGGGAGGATGAGTTCATGTCCGTCAACAGGCCAAAGCAGTGGAAATGCACCATAACTCCATAACCCAGTGATTCTAGGTACGTTTGCCCCAGCAGTATGTTATGGAAATGACCACAGTTTGGGCTAGTTTGACCTGGCTTTTTTTTAAGCAGCTCAATGTAAGAAAAGACTAGTAAGAAGATCTTCTGTAGATTTACAGATCACATGTCACACATCAATATACGACAGGGAATCACAGGGAACATTCTGGTCACAAAGGGGTTAAGAATGCAAATAGGTTCCAACAAAATGAATAAAATTCATACACTTTGCCCAACAAGGCAGTTCACCTGAATACTTGTTCTAAAGCCACATACAAAACTCATTTAACTGAATGGCAGGGGAAACGGCCCATTATGAAACTACTTCTGCTGGGTGGCCTAACATTTTAACCCCCCCCCATCATCGTGGTGAAGGGTCACCTCTGAAGGGTCTTAATGCAGTCTATAAGAGTGGAATGAACTGGATGACCACTGAACATTCCCAGTACACTGCTGTTCAGGTCCTCCTAAATAGTCCTCAGAGATCTTTCATCTACTGATACTGGATATGCAGCAGATAAATTCCTATACATGACAGTCTGAAATCCAATCTTCCGTTAAGTGGACCCATTCGGTCCCAAGTGGAGCAGTGTTTGATTTTGCACCATCCCGGTAGAAGGATTTATTTATCTTGCGAATTTGCTTTTACCTTTTGAGAAAAATGAAGCCAGCATGTCTGCTGAATGCGTAATCAAATTTAAAATTTGGCCCGAATCCCTCTGTTAGCAAGCCCTGGTTCATATTAAAGGGACGCGCGATTGCATCACTGCTCGCGATCTGTGTGGCATTGCCTCTAATTGGCCTCACCGAGGGAAGTGCACTTGTTTTGAATGTTTGTTTTTCTTTTTATTTTGTTTTCGCTGCTTTAATTGGATTCCTTAACACACATGCTGAGGTTCGGGGCGCTGCTCGAGTGAGTATGTGCATGTAGAATCTTAATGATCCAATGTCACCCCCTCATCTACCTCCTGAGCGCAGTGCTGCTCGTTAGCTGTGACGCCTGGATGGATTAACTACATTAAGGCATGTGGATCGAGCCTGTTCAAACGTGTACACACACACACACACACACACACACGGACACATCTGTGTTTTCCACATTTCCAAACTCTACAGAACTCGTGGCAACCACATTTGTCAATCCTTGAAACTAAAGCAATCCTTGAAGTCTTTAACTGTAAAGAATGCTTTGAACGAACCAAAATTGTTTTTTGAACATGGCAGGAGAGCAGAGGTTTCTAACCACCAGGCCATGGACTGGTACCAGGCCGTGAATCGTTTGATAATGGGCCGCAACAGTGTGGCAGAGAGTAGGGAGAGTTAGCGGCCTAACTGCTGAAATCCACTACTACACTGTAGTAATATAATGCCATTAATAGCATAATAACTAACTTTTATTTAATGCATCATTCCTTCCATTAAATTTCATACAACTTTTAAATCTGTTCTTGTTGGCTGAAGTAAGTGACGAAGCCGAATATGAATAAACTGCCAATATTAACAAACATGTTATTCAGGTTTAATGGGGCAAATGCACAAAAAAGCATCAAAGGTAAGACTGAAGTGAACATTATAACAGCACACCTATGTAGTATAAGACATATGGGGCGATATGTATGATATACCTGTCCATAGGTGACATACAGTACAATCAGGAGAGACACATTCACAGCAAATGAGCACATATCTACCAATTCATGAAAACAGCATACAGTGCATAGATGTTTTAACACATTCAGAAGATGCAGTGCACTGTTTTTTGCTGCTTTTCACCACAAAAGTATGCACAAAATAGTTGATTCGGTGGGGCATGATCACTGGTTTGTGGGCAAGCACAGGCTAATTATATGTGATGTGTCATCATAGACCATCCTACCCACTTCCCTACCAGTCTGTGAAAAGTGATTTGGGCAAGAGATGACAAATAAGGGCCATCTGAATGAAATGTAAAAGAATCACAGACTGTTTAGTGAAATTTCTATTAAGTAAAGTAGAGTAGCAGTCAGCAAACATGAGGAAAGCTTGTTCAGCTATGATCTCAGAATTTAGGAAAAGCTCCTTAAAACAGAACAGAATGAACATTCTGTTAGCTGATGCATGTAGCACACTCAAAAATGACCTACACATTCAGACATGGATAATATACTGAAAGATGGTTTATGATTGAAATATTTCATATGTAATTAATTTTTTTTTGGTTTAAGGATATAAAAGTAATGCGATAACACAGTTCTTATCAAGTCGGTAACTGTAATGCAATTACATGAATTTAAACTGTTGAAAGAAAAGTAATCACATTACTGTAATACAACACTGTTGAGCCACAGCTGCATAAGGAGCCGCCTAAATGCACAGAACCACTCTATTCTCACGCATAACGTGGAAAAAAGAACAACAAAAACAACATTGCATTTCCTCTGATGCTCTATAATCCTCTTCTACATCCCTGAGGAACATACCTTCCGCTTTCTCACTCTCACATTCACACACAGAAAAGCACAAATGCCTCCTCCCTTCTAAACCTCTGCTCAGATACAAAGCACACAAACCTTTATTCATTTGATTAAAAAAACTATTTGGAGCACCGCAGCTAAATCTCGGGTTTGATAATGGCCGGAAAAATTGCAATTCGCCAGCTATTATGCCCAATCAGGCCAGGAGGGAGGAGAGTAGAACCAGATGGACCAGCACGTGATGCCTGAGCACAGAGGGCAATGCAGTACCCCAGAGTTGCTGGGGAACAAGCCACAGGCACAAGCAGCCAACCTGGAGGCTCCAGCTGTGCTGACTGAGTGACTGCTTTCGCTTCCCCAAGCGTTAGGTTGTGTTAGATGGTGTGAATTTATGGTGGCTTACCTGTCTTGCTCTTTACTTTCTTGGAGGGCTGCTTCTTTTTGATGAACTTGGCGGTGGCCTCCTGTTGCAAGGCGGGGTCTTCCTCCTCCTGCTCAGCTATGGGCTCTGGCATGGTCTCGCAGGCAGCTGGAAAAGAATATACATATTGTTAGCAAACAGTAGCACTAGATATAGACAAAACGTACAGACAAATTCAAGCTTCATGATATTTGCTATCATTGCTTTTAGCTATGAGACACGCCTATTTTTTATTCTGTTTTTTGGGGATTTTCCCCCAGTTTTCTCCCCAGTTTAGTCCTCTCCAAATCCACCCACTAATTAGGACTCGCCCAATCATGGCACTCGGTGTGCAACCAAATATAAAGAGCATTTACTTTAAGACTAACTGTTCTGATGTTTTTGCTTACCTAAAAACTGGGTGGTCTGCCAACAAAGTTGCCATATTCTAAGTTGTTAAACACAACTACATGAAAATATCATGAAATAAAAGCTGAAAGTCTGACCTCATATTCATGTACTGATCTCAAACCCTAATGTCTTCAGTGGTTAGTAAAAACAAACATACTAGCCTTGCTGTTCCAATACTTTTGGACAAAACTGTGGTGAGCAAAACATTTCAAGGCCTTTCTGGCTCAGTGTCACAGTTTGACCAAGCAGCATGGATCCAGGGATCCATGGAGTTGAACCTTTTGGGAAAAATTAACAAAATAATAAATGTAAACTTTTCTTATATGTTACATTTAGCTAATTAACTGTAATTGTGCTTTAACATATGCAGGAGTATGTTGTAGAGGATGGTTAGAAAAACGTCATTTGACCAAGGACGCAAAAACTTTTGCACACGACTTCATGGCCACCTCATTCCAATCTACATTTTTTCTGAGTAATAAGTCACAGAATGAACCATCATCAAAGCTGCCCAAAGCCCACAGACATTAACAATTTCTTAAAACAACTGAGATTTGAAACGGCACCTTTTTTAATTTTCTTTTTTTAAACTAGTCACATCCATCAAAACATTTTCTATCAAATGATGACACTTCTGAATAGTCAAGGGTCTTTTTAAAAAACAATATATGGCATGTGGTGATCTGTCTCATGTAAATACTTTGTAAAATTCATCGGCTGGTCGTCTTCTTTGAGGTCGGGAAAAAATTTAGCAAATTTCTTTGAACACAGCAGCAGTGCTTCCCAGAATTCCATACAGCCGTTTCATTGGAGAAGATGTATAAACGTATCGTTGCCAGTGGACGAACTTTCTCTTCAGCTTTGACTTCAGGATCAGAATGAGCTCAGATGCTGCTTCTGAACGTCCTCCGCACATGCTCTCAAACACACACACAATCCAACACCTATTCAAAGCCTGCTGTCCTAACAGCAGGTCCCCAGACTGTGCCTGGGATCCCTCCATCAGGGGGGATTTGAGGATCAGCCGGTGCTGGGGCCCTGAGGCGGGTGGGCTTATGAATCGGATCCCTTGTACCGCCTCCTCCTATCCTGCTCTCCCTCCTTCCCACATTTCTGTGGGTTGTTTCCATTTTCTACGGTACTTCCATCCTATGTCCTCGCGCACACTAACACACTTCCTCCAGGCAGATTAGGATAATCCAACTCTAATATTTATCCATTCAATAAAGCCAATCTGCTCGACTTGCAAAGCCAACTGCCTGTGATGGTTAGCGGTCAGCTTTAGACAGTGCTAGTGGGATTTTTTTTTTAGGGTTGACATCTGAAACAGGATACACGGTCTTCATAACACTGCTGTTTTCATAAGCTTATAATCTGAGGGTCTAGCTGTGTGGAATGAGGTCAGGATCACCTTCTACCTGTATCAACAGGAGGATGAAACTAGCTCCCCTACTATGATAACATAGTCAGAGCTGTTGGAAACAGCAGCCGTTGTTTTCCGTCACCGGTTGAAAGGTGGTAAGGTTAGGCTTGAGAGTGCCAGTGTTGTTGACCACACATGTAGTCTGATATAGGCAGAGCCAAGGCAGGCCTTCTGTGCAAGCAATGTGCATTCTGCCCCCCAAAAGCACGCATGTGATTTAGAAAACTGGATGCAATGGAAATGCAGCTGATTAAATATTCAGCATAATTTACAAAGAGGCCAGATAGTCGTGATGTTTCACTGCCTTTAAAATACAGCCACAATTTAGCTGTAGTGTCTTAAGGCACTCTGTAGGGAAGTTTTCTTTAACAACTGCAGCAGTCATATCGGACTAGACCAGGGCTCAGCAACCCAAATGTTAAGAGAAGCAATTTTGTCCTTTTAGAAAAAAAATCAAACCATCTTGGGAGTCTCAACATTTTATGCCCATTTTGCCTTCTTGGTTGTAAATATGTCTCGGTATGTGCCAAAGGACTAGTATGGTCTAAAAACATGATAGAAACATAAACACAGACTTACTTTGCTCTGCTTTAAGCTTTAGCTCAGCTATAGCCACTTTTCTCACATCTCGAGCAGGAACCTTTTCCAAACAAGTAGTTTCCTGTAAAATGTCTCTTGTTCAATATTCGATTTTTACGAGGCTGAAGTCAGCTTCTCATTCGTCAGCTTCTTGTTCAAATTTTCCTGGGAAAATTCAAAGTTGACTTCAGCTTCGTGACTTTTTAAGTGTTTGACAGCTTCTTGTTACAGTTTAACCATCTAAGGAAATCAGCTAATGCAAATAAATCAATTCATCTCCATATTATCTATGTTGGTCTTAAATCTTGTTCTTAAATCTGCATTGCTATGGCAACCAGCAGTCTTAAGGGTTAAAGGGTGAATTAGCAGTTAAACCTTAAGTCCAGCATTTACGACCATTTATTGTTAAACTGTCATTTTACTGAAAAGGAGGATTATTTTATTTTCACCTAAAAATCTAATTCTACTGTGGAGCCGCAACAGGGCAGTAAAAGAGCCGCGTGTTGCCGACCCCTGAACTATACCAAGAGAAATTCCTGTTATTATTTGCTTATTTATGCGCGACTATGAATGTAAATAAATATATAATTAAATATATAATTCGTTTATAGGGAAATACATTTAAATTTGATTTAAGCACCTGAGCAGCACCACAAGCACTAAAATGTACAGATATAATGTATTAGATGTAGAGTAAGAGCTCAAAAGACATTAACAGATAGAGAGAAAATGGAAAAGAAAAAAAGAGAAGAGACAAAAAAAGGTGTAAATCAAAAAGAAGCTGCCGGTGTTCTCAGAATGAAGACTGGCCACCCCAGAGTCTAGACTTCAGCATTGCTGAATGAGTTTGGGATTACTTGGATTGTGAGAAGTAAAAAATGAAGCCAGCTTCTAAGACTGAAAGCTGTAATAAAGGGTAGTGGAAAGGGTAGTTTATAGATATTTTGCCTACAATTGAAATGAACAAAGGGTGGTTTTCGGGCTCTGGCACAATACTGCAGGTGTTGCTGGTAAAGCACCAAAAGAACAAACATGACAAAACATACTGCACATAGGTGGAGAAAAACGTAGACGAAAAAAGTTCTATACTCAAAAAGAGGGGGCTGTACAATATGGACATATAATGAAAACTGCCATGCACTGCTACATAATGCAGTTGTCTAAGATCATATAAGGACAGTCTAGAAAAAAGGCTGTGAAAGACACCAGCGCACAAGCACACACACACACACACACACACACACCATTCTTTCAGTCTATGATGATCCACTGTGCTTTCTCCTCTCTCCCTGGCTCAGAGTGAAACACAGCCCAAACCCCATTTACACTGGAATGCATCCAAAAAAAATGCCTTCTGCAATAAGACAAGATAACAGTGTACGTCTAGCTTCCCATTCACAACGTCACGCCTAGCAAACATGCAGAAAACAACTGCTCATGAGACAAAGCGCTGCTATTGTACTTGTGCTTGGAGCCTGAAGCGATGGGGGATATGTTGGTAACACTTTACTTGAGTCCTGTTACATTACATATCAAGACATGACAATCAAGCCACGAATGTGTCATGATCTTGTTCATGAGACCATTACCAGTGACTGTTCTGACAAATGCCATAATGCTGTGATGTCATGAGAGCTTATGTCACATGCTAGTCAGGGTTCAACATTAATCTTGTCCCCAACTTGGTCTGGTCAGGAAAGTAGACTGAAACTGTAATGTCGCTAAGAGTTTCAACTGGCCTGAATTAGTTTTTGCTTTAAAAATCAGTTCTCAATTATCAATTATAAGAATCAATTATTCTTTTATTTATTCTTAAAATAAATAAAAATAATAATATTAATACTACTACTAATAACATTCCTATTCTTCTTTTTTCTTCTTCTTATTATTACTACTACTACTACTATGATAACCATATTCATTTACTGTATGCAATTATGCTTTACATTTATATAGAAGTCTTCAGTTTTTATGATTATATTTGTGAGAGGGGGGGCATATGCGTGTGTGTCTATTAATTAGAACTATTGTCCATACATTCATTAAATGCTAACATGTTCAGACAAAAGAATATTCAGTTTTGTCTACCTTCTTAAAGTAAGACCTCCGAACTATGCAAAACGTCTCCCGTATGAACAGGTCACCCTGCATTTCTGAGTCTAATACTGGACCACAGAGGACGCAGGTTGTCTCTGATGTCTAAGTAATGAAACTGACACAGCAAAGTCTGTTCCAGGCTGGAGGATGAATGAGTTCATGCTGGGGGGAAAATCTATTCATTAAGATGTTGCTGGATGACGTCCAGTCTAGACTCTTTGAGTAGCGTCTTCAATGTGTAAGACTGTGTAAAAAATGCGTAGAAACTGTTCTGCACTGACTGCTGTGAAGATGGACGATCACAGGGAGCATTAAATAAAGTGAACAAATGAAACATGACAGAGCTTTTATAAAAGCTGGAACTATACAGCAAGCTCAAAATGAGAGAGAGAGAGAGAGAGAGAGAGAGAGAGAGAGAGAGAAAATCAGAAATTAGTAAGAGAACGATTCAGAAAGAGAGAGAAAGAAAAGTCAGAGAAGAAGAAAGAGTCATTCAGAGAGAGCGAGTAATAGAGAAAGAGAAAGTCAGAGAGAAAGTCAGAGCGAGGGACGTGATTAGTGATGCATGTACACTGACATACACTGTATTAGTGAGCATGTACACTGACATACACTGTATTAGTGAGCATGTACACTGACATACACTGTATTAGTGATGCATGTACACTGACATACACTGTATCAAGCATGTTTAAAAACTCCGCTGATTTTTCTACATAGTTAAGTGGTTAATAGTGGTTTGATGTGAAATGTTCTGAATACATTAGCACTATAGACATCTGGATCCCTGGTTCCTATCACCTCAACTATAACGAAATCTGAGTCAATAAATATCTCTACAGTGAACCAATTCTACTGAAACCTCTCTGAATGACTTTGTTAACATCGAAGGACTGAATTCTGCACAATTTTTGAATAATTGGTGGAATTTCCCACTTCCCTTTTAACCCTTAGATTTCTGCAGTTATTACTGTTATTCTGTTTTAATTGACATTTATTTAAACTCATAAATAAATTACATAATTTACTGTAGAGTTTGTTACATAATGAATTATATTCACATTGAATTTCACATTCTGTATCAGCAGCTCCACAAATAAGACACACAATGACTATCAAATACGAATTATAATAACACATCTCCAATAACGCTAACATCTAAAAGCTTTCTTTTTAATATACTGACTCAATGCCAGCTGAGAACAAAGAAAAGCAATTCTATTAAAAGCGTTTAGAAAAGCCGGGTGTCCCCACACTTTTGAGGAGCAGCGCACACATATGCAGAAGTCTTCAGTACATCTTCAGTTGCAAAGAAACTCACAAACGTGGGAAACCCTCAAATGCACTTCCTGAACAAACACAGAAGCCTCGTTGCCAGATTAGACGCCTCCCCCGACGGCATGCTGGAAGTGCGGAATGCATTTAAGCGCTCCATAAAGAACCAGACTGGGGAACTTGCCAGTAAAGGACCCCTGCCTCCATCGTCTGAAAGCACTAGATTGTGTTACTTCCAGCACACTAATAGAGGACAACACATTCATTCCTGCTGTTAGGCACAGACTCAAATATGACTAAACAGCCTCTGAGAAGTAAGACTGCTGATCTGCGATTCCAGCACTACGGCTTCTACTCATTTACAGCCTTCTGTCATATCAGCATGTCAAAGGCCAATATCACAATAACTGATAAAGTGGATATGTACATTTTCTGATACACTCAACATGTCCTTAGTCTAAATCGACAAACAGGAGCTCAACAGTTGTAATGCTACTTTAAGGTTATTTTAAATAAGCAGCCCATTTTTGTCAGTGATGTTATCAGTGCTTGTCATGAAAAATTGAGCACTTAATAATCTGATCATAATCGGATGCCTCCAGTTATCTGTTTATTCAAATGGTCATATAAACACCACACTCTGATCTAGAAATCTGCTTAAGAAATCCAATAAAGAGAGCTGGATTTCAGCTCAGTAATCAGATTTCTCAGTGCATGTAATCTCTTACTGTGATTTCGTTTGGATTTCTCAGTCTGCGCATGTGCGGAACAGATCGCAGTACCGGAAATAATCCAGCAGCGTCGCCACGAGAGACAGCAAAACACTATTGGAGCAGTGTTAAAACCAAATACATGCTTGACAAAATGACGGATTTTAATATTTCTTATCTTCTAGATGATGTATGTTTATATTTTCAGGTAAAGTGCAGTGATGTTTTTTTAAAATAAAGCCGCTTCATGAAGTTTGAGTTTACATTATGTTTACGTCATGTCGTCTTCTGTGAGTTTATTGGCTGGGTGCAAAGCAGAAATCGGATTACTGTCTGACATATATATATTATATTTATATAAATATAAAACTGAATGTTTGTTTTTTTTAATGCATTAAAAAAATAGTATAGATATGTTGCAGGAGATTTTTATTTAGCATTTATTTATGAATTATTGGTACAGAACTGATGTCAGTGTTGTTACTGCTTCACTGATTTACATTATTTACAATATACTATTTGCAATATTTACTTTTTGGATCACTTTATTTTGCAAGAGTAAAACCACCAACATTATATAACACATTAAAACCCATTTTATCCAAATTTATTAGAGCTATTAAAGGAGCGCTCACTCTCCTTCTGTGAGCTATCAGTACAAGAAATGATTGAAAAGGACCCTTCAGTTTTTTAAATTACTTTTTTTATGTAAGACTATTGGGTCAAGATGAATTGTCAAAATAAAATGATATTTATATTGTTGAAGTTGTTTGACAGAGGACAGACAGTTTTAATGGACTCCTGAAATACATGAAAAATGAAAATCAGAATTACTGCTCTATGGAAATAAAGTTTATACTTCAGCATTTTTGTTGGTCAACTTTAAACTTTAATGCCAGAGACACATGATAGAAAGACACAAATCAGAGGCCTGCGCAGTGTGTGTGTGTGTGTGTGTGTGTGTGTGTGTGTGTGTGTGTGTGAGCGTGAGAGTACGCGCGAGCATGAGCGTGGGCCTCTGCAGTGTGTGTGTGTGTGTGTGTGTGTGTGTGTGTGTGTGTGTGTGTGAGAGTGAGAGTGAGCATGTGTGCATGTGTGTGTGTGTGTGTGTGTGTGTGTGTGTGTGTGTGAGTGGGTGTAAGAGTGTGTGTGTGTGAGTGGGTGTAAGAGTGTGTGTGTGTGTGTGTGTGTGTGTGTGCACAGCAGTAGAGGGAGGAGAGACACATCACACAGACTGAGTTCATCACAGTGAAGGAAAGCTGGACTCATCGTTCGAGAGCAGCTCCTCTCTCTCCTCTCTCCTCCTCAGCGCTGGGCTCCTGCCCAAACAGCAAGCGCTTCATCCCCACACTCCATCCATCCATCCACACACATCCCTCCACTTCACCATCCTTCACTATCATAGGGGAGGACGCCGTGACATCATCCACTATCTACACATCCCAGCTGCTGCGCATCAGACCGAGCCAGAACTCCAGAGAGAGAGAGAGAGAGAGAGAGTCAGAGAAAATGAGTGAGAGAAGCGAATGAAAAGAGAAATAGACAGACAGAGAGAAGAAGCAAGAAAGTGGGAGAAAGAAAGATAAAGAGGAGAGAAAGAGAGAGTGGAAGAAACAACTGAAAAGAGAAAGAACGATAGAAAGAAAAAACAGAAAGAATATAGAAAGAGAGAAAGATGAAGAGAGCAAGGACAAAGAGTCATTGAGACAAAAGGAAAGAAAGAGAGGAAGGTAAGACAGGAAAGGAAGAGTTAAAGAAAGAGAGAGAGAGAGAGAGAGAGAGAGAGAGAGAGGGGGGCAGACAGAGATATTAGGGAGGAGAGGGATCTGATAAGAAGCCGCAGACGTGATGAGGGGAGAGGAGAGGAAAAGAGGAGAGGAGGAGAGGGGAAAGAATGACACTCGGTTAATCATTCACACATTCTTCACTCATCTGCAGCTTTTAAAGCGCCCTCAGCAGACACAGACCACCTCCACTCTCTCTCTCACTCTCTCTCCCCCTCCACTCCCTCACTCTCTCTCTCCCTCATTATGCCTCTCTCCTCCTCCCTCTCTCTTTTTTCCTGCAGTATCAGTGAAAGCAGCTGGGTCTGTCCTCATCCTGAAATGAGTACACAATGCAGCAACAGCTCGCTCCGTATAATTCACTCTCCACAACACGGAGACATAAACACACAAACACACACTCCTGCAAACCCGCTCACACATTTACACGCGCCGCAGTCTCCAGGAGAGGCTGCATTGCCGCCGGTGTTGTTGGAAACGTAAACACTTTGCGTTCACAGCCGGTTGAAAAAGCAACGGGAGCAGGGCGGGTAATAAATTACTGTTTACACAGTGCCTGACAGGCCTTTGGTCAAATGGGAGCCGGCTGTGTGCTTTGGCCCCAGGCCAGAGGTGAGGAGAGAGAGCGTGGAGTCCTGCAAGTCCTGCAAAGCAAAGGCTACTGTGGATGGACACAGTAATCAAGAGATGATTCCTCGATTTGTCCACTGCATCCTTTTATTGACACTAATATATTCAACAATGTATGTCCAAAAGTTTGTAGTCATCATTTCTTCTGAAATGAAGGGTATTGATAGGGAGTTTGTTGCCCCTTTGCTGCTTGTAACAAGACTTTACACTAGATGCTAAAACATTGCTGTGAGGATCTGATTGCATTCAGCCATAAAAGCATTCCTTTTCGTTGGATGATTAGCTCATATTGACAATATTATCATTTATCACCCATAGATACATTTTTTCACAGCTGCCAATCAAGATTTACACGTTAGAAAAC
This sequence comes from Pygocentrus nattereri, assembly GCF_015220715.1. Classification (NCBI taxonomy): domain Eukaryota; kingdom Metazoa; phylum Chordata; class Actinopteri; order Characiformes; family Serrasalmidae; genus Pygocentrus; species Pygocentrus nattereri. Next base: position 33,496,382 of record NC_051229.1, read on the forward strand.
GCAAAGTATGGCTTTAAGATGCTCAAATGTAATTATATTTGTCTATCACAATATGATCAGTCTATCAGCTCATAACAGTCTAGATATGCTGTGTGGCGTCAGAACATTCTGTAGTTGCACAAAAAAGCTATTTTGTTTGTTTGTTTGTTTGTTACAGTGTTAAAAACAATAAAGCCATGCTGCAGCCTTCAACACTGTTAGTAGTAGTATAATAATCGGAGTAAGGTCTAGAAATGTGATTAAGAAATCTGATAACGAGGCTGGATTTTAGCTCAGTAATCAGATTTCACAGTGCATGTAAACTCTTACGATGATTTCTTTCAGATTTCTCAGTCTGTGCATATGCGAAACAGATGCCGGTACTGTAAATAAGAAAGCAGCGTCGTCGTGAGACGCAGCAAAACACTTTTGAAGCAACTCTGAAACCAACTATGTGCTTGACAAAATTAAGGATTTGAATATTCATCTTCTTGATGGTGTATGTTCATAGTTTCAGGTAAAGGAGTGCGATGTATAAAAGCATCAAGTTTGAATTTTGCATTACACGTCTTATTGGGGGCAGTCGTGGGCTTTGGGGGCAGTCGTGGGCTGGAGGTTAGGGATCTGGCCCTGTGACCGGAAGGTTGCCGGTTCGATCCCCAGGGCCGATAGTCCATGGCTGAGGTGTCCTTGAGCAAGACACCTAACCCCCAACTGCACCCCGGGCGCCGTGGATAGGGCTGCCCACCGCTCCGGGCAAGTGTGCTCACTGCCCCCTAGTGTGTGTGTTCACTAGTGTGTATGTGGTGTTTCACTTCACGGATCGGTTAAATGCGGAGGTGGAATTTCCCCGGTTGTGGGATCAAAAAAGTATCACTTAAAAAAAAAAGTATCACTTATTCTGTGAGTTTACTGGCCGGTTGCAAAGAAGAAATCTGATTGCTGCCTGACTCATTTAGATCCAGAGTTTTCCATTATCTGATTACTCACAAAATCCGATTTTCTGCAGTTATCGGGTTATAGAGTGCATGTAAAAGCACTCATTGTTCAGTGAAAATCATTTTATTCATGAAAACTCATGAGCAGCAAAAAAGAAATTACCACTTCAGAAATCAATCCCCTCTTTGGAGTCCAGTGACATTAACATGCAGGGTAACTGCTGTTGAATTACTTAGCTGAGTTCAGCAACTGTTTTCTAGGGATTTTGATGTAGTGCTTGGACCCCAATGATTGCCACTTGCAATGAAATGACTAGACGGTCATGTATCACTAACAGCGGTAAAGACCACAGAGTCCACAGAAACAAACCTGTTCTATTTCTTTTTTTAGACAGAAATACTGTTACAGGCCAGAAAACATTTTTGGTCAGAGTGTAGGTGAATTTGCTAATTAGAATGGGTGTCTGGATCGTCTTGGACATGTGTGTATAGAGTATATATGCTTCTTTTCCACTGCTGTGCTGAATGGCTCTTAGCACAGAGAACCGTTCCAGTACCTGTACCTGAACATGGTTTTGCTAAAAAAAAAAAGTACGGTTTCGTCAACAATAGCATAATGATGTATATTTAAAAAAATGTAAAGAACCGTTTTAAAAATGGTTCTATACCACACCAAAACGGTTCCACTATTGTTTGTTGAGTAAAAGACCATTTTTAGTACTGTATAGAGCTATTTGCTGTATAGCTTGCTATGTGCTAATGGTTTTACATTTGTCACTTTCCTACATTTCTTTTGTGTCAATACAAACCTAGGAACCTGTCCTTTTCTGAGGCTAAACTGAACTGAATGATATGCATGGACAGCACTGTAATCTTTTTTAAATATGAAGGATGGTAATTTTAGCAGCCTAATCACAGATATCAATAAAACTGCAGCTCGCCGATATTAGTCCAACTAAAACTATATAAGAGGTATTTATTATATTGAAGCATCTAAGGAGTCACTCAAAATGTACAAAAGTGACCATTCAAACATTTTTTTCTTGCATGAGTTTCAAAAGAACCCTATCAAGCTTCCAGATACCATCGTATAATTCACACCTAGAATTAAAAGTAGAATAACCAGTATAGAAAAATAAAGCTCCTGAAAATAACTGTGAACCCTACAGTCTTTGTCAAGGTGCACATACAACACACTCTAGAAAACAGCCACCGAGTACACATATATGAAATGACTTTAAAAGGTGAAAGTAATGGCTACACCACAAGACGAATGGCGTCCAACATGAGAGAGATTCTGAGAGCGGCTGCAGGACAGATGAATGTGTTTTAGGCGAGCTAGGACAAAATTAGGTGCTTTAGGAAAACAGAGGGTTACAAGCGGCTTCTTTGGCCCCCGTTGGGCCCTTTTGTTGGGGTTTAATGACGCGTAGGGGCCTATGTCCTCTTGGGCCCTGCTGAGGGCCCGGAGCCATTAAGGTATGCAGGAACACAGAGCCAGACAGTAAACAGACGGATCAATGAGCCACATGCTCTTTTACACCACCCTTTAAAAGCTATTAACCTTTACACAGGCATTCTTGGGGTGAAGGATGTCTCAAGACAAATGAAAGTGAAGCAAGGACAAAAAAAAAAAGAATAAATAAATACAAAGCATACACACTGTGAAAGCAAAAGTCAAACAGCCCATGTATTGAGCCCTGTTGCACTCCTAAATTAAATGATAGTGATAGGGCCAGTTGTGAAGAAGGAAGTCGTAAGAAAAGCTTATTTGCAGTAAGTCCACAATCCTCAATCGATTCATCTATGGACCATTATTTAATTAATCGACTAGTCCATTATGACTGCTGTGGCTTCCACAGTGCTACCATTCTTTTATAGGGCAACAAAACAATAAAAGCCATGTAACCTCTATCGCTTATTACAATGTAATGAGTGTGCTGTTGAAATGACTGTCTATTCTATGAACTTCATAAAGCATTTTTGTTTTTAAGTAAACAACACACTGACTTTTTACCACAACTGACAGCTAATTTTGCATTCTAATCACTGTAGCCCTAATTCACATGTACATGCACAAACATACTATCCTGACCTGGCAGCATCACAGGAGTTGGGACGTTAGCCTCAGAGGACAGAGACAGGCGGCCGCCCTTGCCGATGCGATCACAGAGCAGCGTGATGTGCTTCTTGAGGCGCGAGGTGTCTTTGGGCATGCTCAGCTGCATCGTGCTCAGGCTAATGGCTTGGTCCTTTGGACTCCGTGATAGACAAGTTCTCAAAAGGTGAGACACTGCTGCATCCACGCTCTCCTCCCAACCCTGAGAGAAAGCAAAGAGAAGAGAAAGAGAGGGAGTGAGAGAGAGTGAGGGGCTGATTCCAGCCGTAACCAAGAGAGATTAACATCTGGATAGCAAAATACTGCACAGGCCACACATCTCTATTGTAATCGGCAAGACAGTAAAATCATCTATAATTCAATCCTGTGGTTTAACAACTTCGGCAAGAGCCAGTTAGCTAGGGAGAGACTTTGACTACATAGCGCCTCCTGTGGCAGAGCTGAAGAAGTTAAGATAAGATAAGATAATCCTTTATTAGTCCCACAGCGGGGAAATCACAGTCATTCACAGTATTACAGCAGCAGGGTAACAGAAGGCACACAGTAATAGAAACAGGAAACAGTATAAACATTATAAACATTATAAATAATAAAAGTGCTCTAGTACTTTATAAATAATCATTATAATTATAAATAATAAAAGAACAGTGCTCTAGTCTGAGGTTTAACCCATGAGACAAGACAGTTTGAAGACAGTAATGAACCAGGTCAGAAGCTCAACACAGAAGTTTATTCTATGTGAGGAGGTCACATGATCTCAAATACACATCACAAAACACAGCTTGCACAAATTTCAGCTTCATATGAGAAGTATCCTAACACTATCCTTACCCTGAACTGAAATAAAAATGAGATTTTTAACATATTACATATTTACAGAGTATATTTACAAAAGCAAACATAGACCGCTGAACGTACTGAAAGTCTTATTCTGTACAGCAAAAGTTTGGGTGCCCATGGTTTTACAAATTTTTCAAGTGAAAATACATATTCATAACACATTCTCTCCAGGGAACTCAAAAACTGCAAAACTGTGCACATTTTAGAACACACTTCCTATTTATTTGTCTAACATACTAGAAAAAAGAACATAAAATTAAAACTGCTATAATTTAAAAAAGGCCACAAATTATCATTTGTCCTATCAGTATATGAAGTTAAGCAAATAAACAGTAATTATGCCCAGAAATATGTTCTCTGTATTAGACGTGTGCTTATTTAGAAAATCAGTGTAATTATATTTAACATTGACTAAAAAAAGTCTGAATTTTGTATGTACTTTTGTCAATTTTTATAAGCAATGTCAGTAGCGTGTCATACAGTGTCAGGTACCACAAAGCATGTTTGAGATTACTGAACAAGTTTGAGACAAATGTGTAATGAATTAGGCATGTAATTTATACAGTTTATGCTATCATTATTTGTTAATAGGCCTGCATGATAAACTGTGTTTTTTTTATTATTATTATTATTATTACCGTGATGTGTTTCAAGTGCTGCAATGACAGAACAGATCAAATGATCTCACACAGGCAGAGCTAGACCAATTTAATTACATTATCACAGAATGCTTCCCTGTCCTGGGCTAGAACCCTGCTCTCCTGCGTGGTGAGCAAGTAACTCAATTAAAAGACATTTAAAACACAACTATAAAACATGAACACACAAAAGCTACTCCTTTGCTGGAAATGTCATGGCAAATGTGATGATCTGGGATGGTTCTTCAGCTCATGGTGCAGAAAAGGTGTGCTTGCAGTTCTGATGTATGCAGTTTTTATTATTATTCGTTTTGTGTGGTTTTGTAAATTGATACTTTGTAGTGTGTTTTTTGCTGTTTTCTTAGATTTATATTTTTATTTACTCTGCAACAAAAAATTAATAAATAAAAATATTCTAGTTACATTTGCTCTGCAGCTCCTGTGCAACAATAAAGAAGCGAACTTACAACATCAAAGCTGTCTTGACTGATTTGGCATCAAACATGGCAGACTGACTACATTTGAGGTAAAGAGAAAATTGTGAGAATTAGAGTTTTGGCCAAAGCACAGCTTTAAAGTCAACTGCTGAGACAGGAGGACCTGTGTGTGTTATTGTGTGTGTGTGTGTGTGTGTGTGTGTGTGTGTGTGTGTGTGTGTGTGTGTGTGTGTGTGTGTGTGTGTGTGTGTGTGTATCTGTCGGCAGCGTGGCTCAGACTGCCTCAGAGGACGGATGGGCCGGGGTGTTGACAGGCAGGGCAGGGCGTGGGGCCGCTGTGCTGTCCCATGCCGCCATCCAGATAGCCCTTAATGAACCCTAATGACAGGTAATCAGCCCTGTAATGATGATGACAGGGAAGAGGCATTTACAGCCAGAGGAGGAAGGGAGTGAGCAAGAAGGGGGGCAGGTGAGATTTCCATGTCCATCAGAGGAGAAGACGAGCTCTTGAGCCAAAAAACAGACAATGGAGATGCACCAGAATTCAACCCCCAACCGACTGAACCAGCAATTTAAAGTGACAATTGAGCCACAATAGTAACAGCTAGGTTACTGAGAAAAAAGTCACACAGAAATAGTAGCAGCCACCATCTTAAGGTCTACATTTTGTACTTTTGTACATTTTCATAGGTAACAGTGTGACATATGCATATGTAAGTCTGTCTGACATTACTTAAAGGCCCAGTTGGAAAAACCACCTATTCAGCCTACAGCAGTTTACCTCCACCCATTCAAGCTCAAGCTGTAAGGACTGCCTTCTGAATGAAGCACAATACAGTGCAGCCAATCAGAATAGAGCTTATTTACATATGTGTCTTAAATGCAAAGTGACAAAAACAGCCTTTAAGTCCAAAAGCTAAAGAGAGGTTGAAAAATGGTTTTACAAATAAAGATTTTTTACCAAACGACTCCAGCAAAGGTAGTGTTTGAACATCCCGGTGTTTGAGCATTGCATCATATTTATAGTATCTGGAATTCATTATTTGGGGCAAAAATTCCAGGATGAATTCTGATTATGAAGTTCCCTGCAATCAAAACATAGGCATAGGAAGAGGATCAACTACACTGGGCGGAAAATGTGAATTTTTCTCAAAACGATTAATATCCTTACACTTCCTTACTCACAAAACCTTCCTCTCTACTTCTACTCTTCAAAAAAAGCTGCTGAACCAGGCTGAGTGTGGGTGTGCGTTAAGGAGCACGCGTGGTGGGAGGTTGGGGACTCAGGTAAGGTGGTCACAGGTGAGTAGAAGCAGAGTACTTTCCCCATGGCCCACTGAATTGGTGGAATTCCAGCGGCTATGGCTTACTTGGGATTATTTGGTTAGAGAGATAAGAGACATTAAAGGGAGGGCCGAGACTGGCCGCCAAAGTCTGCTGCGGTGGACATGGCTCCGGGTGGGCGAAGGTGGAAAGTGAGTGTGTTTTGTTTGTTTTCTCAACAAAAATGTCCTGACTTTGTAGAAAAAGCAGAGGAACACAGGGCCGACCTACTCGAACAACAAAACGCTTCAGACTTTGTAAAGCATTTCTCTTTTTCTCTGAAAGGGTCAACAATTTCTCTATTGTTACTGAAGGAAAGGCTATGGATGGGGTTAGGTTAGGCTTAGAAAATTAGCTTTGCAAATAAATACTTACATATTGTCACTGTCTGAACAAAATCCTGCATCTTCATTTTTCACATGATTGGAAAGTGCCAGTTTTTCTCTGTTGCTCTGCATTCTCATAAAGAAAGGACCAAATAGCCTAAAATGATTTATGACTTTAATAAGATGGTGTTCCATTAACTATCATGATACGTTGAAGGACTATTTTTTTTACAGATATATGGCTTTATTCTGACAGCACTAATATGTATAATACATATAGAAATATCATATAGGTACTTATTTATATATATTTAAAAAGTTCATTTCTCATTTCTCAAAAACATCTCAATTTTCATTAATCATGTTTTTCATTATTTCCAGGTAATATCAATCAAACTGCTGTTGGGTTGTTTTGTTAAAGTAAATGTAATGCAATAAAATGCAGGGTTTTTTTATAAGATAACTCCAATGGTCATTTCATGTTTCAGTCACTTAATGGATACAAGTTTAAGTATTCAGCCTTAGTATTATTTATATTAACATAACATAAGTAGGTAACATGCTGTAAACTGCAACAGAAACAGCCCATTATTGGTCAATATTAAACATTTATAAGATCACACCTGGAAAATCCGATGGCTGAATATCAAATGGCTCACTGCTCCCTATACAGTGATGATCTAGGTGGTTATGAAATCTTACACCCATATCTTGCTCTTTATGTCCAGTATGAATTGTGCACACATGGCTGAATCCAAAGCAGTACTTTATTAGACACACTGTGCTCTGCTTAGACGTAGTAGCCATTATTTTAAGACCTATGTGCTACACTTTGTAGGGAGAAGGGAACTGTTTGAGATTCTGCCTAAAACAGTTTGCGCCCCTGACCCAAATACTGTTCTCTGATTTGCTTAACGGATTTATCGGTTTCTGCTTGAGAACAGCACTGCCGTTTGACAGTTTCTGCTGTAAAACATGAAGTTGCAGTGCAACTGTTTGGAGAAAAAAAACAGCATTTGATGAAAGGAACTCCTTGCCAACTGCACGGAATGGGGTGGTAACATGCTTTGAGGTTCTGAGGCAGCCACTGGCACAGTGGTCAGAATTTGCCTATACTTAACAGAATCCCTGAAATCCACGCTTCCATTTCCCTGTGTTATCCATTACACTACACTGAGAAAAGCACGGATTCCATTTAATGTCAGCAAATTTTGACATAAGAAAAAACCTGGGTCTGAACCTGACCCCCATGTCCTGACATCGTATAAAAACAAGCCTGCATGTGCAGACTGTCCATATACTTCAATATGACTTGCTTGAGTTGAGAACATAAAGGCAGAAGAGGAAATCAGTGAGAAAGAGCGAGTGAGATAAAGAGAAAGAGAAAGAGAAAGAGAGAGAGAAACAGAGTGGAAGCTCATGATACGTGTCATTAGCGAGTGGTTGGCTCAGTTTACTGATTCTATCTGTGCCTGGACCATGACCTACACTCACTCACTCACTCATACGCCACTCTCTGGAATGAGGAGTAGCCATGGAAACCAAACTCTCTCCTCTGTATATCTTGCCCCCGTCACCGTGTAAACTACCACGTTTACGCTAAAGTAACCCCCACCAGCGGAGACAGTTGTAATTTCCAAAAAATGTGTGGTCTCCATTTTTCGGAGCCATTTATCATTTTGATCTATGTTGCCTCTTTAATGCCCACTTTACTTTTTCCTCTTCCTTGTCTTTGACATTAAAGAAGATACAGTGATTCTATTGATGTGTGCAAGAGTCAGACAGACAGACAGCCTCCACACTGAATCTCACATACACCCACGCTCAGACAGAAATAACTCGCACCTGAGGAGAGGGTCGCTCAGGCTTTGAGAGAGTTTGAGTGTTTGTTGTGCGGTTGCTTCATAAAAGGATTACTCCGTAATTGGCCGTAATTGGCCGTAATTGGCTGTAATTGTCGTGGTACTGACTGCATTAGCTCAGACATGTGGAGCATGCTTATTTTCAGAGGCACAGTCACAGAGGATGGTGTATATATAGAAGGCCACGTATGTATATATGGAATGGTATCTAAAAGTAGCATATGAACTCTCATTCAAATGAGGACACATCCTTGCCTTAGTCGTTGGCTTATACAGCACTGCTGTAAACTACGGCCTGTGTGTATAACACCTGTTGCTGCAGAGAATTTTCACCAGGCTGTGATCTTGCCACTCTCATTGTAAAGGTATTTGCAGTGACGCCAGCGGCTGTGAATAGCCTGAAGCCGTGTGTTTGCTCAACAGGATGTCAGCTAATTGATAACTAAAAGGGAAAACAGCAGAGTCTATTTAATGCCCCCTACAGCAGCAGTGAAGTAAGTACAACCACGTAGTACTTACTTACTTACGAGTATAGTACTACAACGGTGTCCAGTTCCGGTTCTGAAAGGCTGGGGCTTGGCACTCTTTGTGATTATCCTGCACCAAGTAAAGTTTTCAATCTTGTTTCAAACTCAAACAGCCTGAGTGTGACCTGAACCAACCCAGAAGAAGATCTTTAAGACTCAAGCCCGACTGTAGCAAGAAAAAATAACCTTTTTGGCAGCTCAAACAATACTGTCCCAATTTAAACGCTT
>NC_051229.1:33510598-33620598 GCF_015220715.1 Pygocentrus nattereri
AAAGCTTGGAGTCAAAGCTGGGTGCATGGAGTCAATGTATAACTGCAATGGAATACGATACTATAAGGTTCTCTACCTAAAGGACTCTTGATGATACCACCCCAGTGGCAGTGTTTGCCCCCCTCACAGGTACAGTTTTTTTATGAGAGTACAGTCTTAAAAATGGTGGCTCTTTAAGGGTTCTTTGTTAAAGAAAATGGTTCTATATAAGACCATTTTCTTTACCAACGAACCCTTAAAGAGCCACCATTTTTAAAAGTGGCTTAAAATTTTTCTTGGTAAAGAAAATGGTTCTATATAGGACCAGGAACTTTGTGTGATTAAAGGGTTCTTTGCACTGTGTTTTTCTACTGATTCGATGTCAAGCTTACAAAAATAAAAGAAGCCTTTTTGGTGGTATACAGAACCCTTTTCAAAAAGCTTGTATATAGAACCATCTACAACACATTTTCCATTAATCTGAAGAACGCTTTCACTATGCAATAACCCTTTAATCATACAGAGTTCTTTTGAATTTTCATGGTTCTATACAGAACCATTTTCTTTACTAAAGAATGCTTGAAGAACAATCATTGTTTAGTGTGTAGAGCAACAGAGCACAACCTTACAAAGGGTAAAATGTAGAAGAAACTTGTGATTAAACAAAACCTTGAGGGTTATTCAGACCCCAAAGAATGCAAAGTTATGCACCTTGGAGTTACAAATGATTGTCATGGATAAGGAAAAATATTGGCCAAGAAAATTTCTGATAGCCAGCAAAAAAAGCAATAACATGAAATTTATTGTATAAGATTGAACCTCCCTCTGTAGAACAGTGGGTGGAAATTCTAAGACATATTTGTTAACAGGTGGCAATAATGGACGATCTATGACTTCATAGAAATATATAGGGATAAATGGACGTATGCAATGGTACAATATCTTTAAAACACACTCATTTGAGTTTTGTAACCACAGACAACCCTCCCCTGACTCCTGATTTTGGTGCTGTTCTAATTATAACATTCCTTCATTGTATTCATCTACTCATACATTCATGTCTACTTGTAAAAAAAATCAATTAACAGTTGAGTGTCAAAAAAAATAAATAAATAAGTTGAACGTGCTTTTGGTCATCTTCTCCAAGTCAAATGTGCTTTTGGTCATCTTGCTTTCCCAAAGCAAGTCATTTGTGAATTCTGGCAGTAGTCAGACACATAGCTCTTCAAGACTTCTTTCAAACCATAACGATACATTTTTTTCCTTGTAATGCTGCGTTTACATGTTGACGATAGACATCAGGAACCCTGATATTCAGTTTTTTTCAACAGAGCCATGATGGAAAATTATGCCACTGCAAGTGGCAACATTTTGCAGATCGCAACATTAGGTGGAACTTTCCATCAACAGTTCAAATTACAAAAAACATTTTTTGAGTGCAGAGATGAAATAGACCTGACTTATTTTGGGGAGCCATAGAGGCCAAATTACACACACACACACACACACATATACATACATACATATATATATATATATATATATATATATATATATATATATATATATATATATATATATATATATATATATATATATATATATATATTTATTTATTTTTTTTTTCCCCCTCCCCAATTTAGTCCTTTCCAACTCTACCTGTTAGCTAGGACTTCCCCAATCATACAATGCTACCAATGCTAGGAGAGTGAAGGCTAGCACAGGCTTCCTGTGAAGTGCCATCGCTTCCTTTCGAACTGTTGCTCACGCAACATCATTGGACAACTGAATGCATTCAGAGGAACGCGCCAACCGCCAGATCTGTTACGTCAGCTAACGCTACGCCTGACTCTCATGGACTCCCGGATCACCAGGGATCGTCGAACTCGCAATCTCCTGATGATAGGGCCAACGCTTAGACAGTTTAGCCACTCGGGAGCCCCTAATTTTCTTATTTTTTGTTTGTTTGTACTCCCTTATACTTTAACTTCTGTCTATTTTTCTTATTTCTGCCCAGCTTTTTTGTGTCTATTTTTATTCCTATCTATCTATCTATCTATCTATCTATCTATCTATCTATCTATCTATCTATCTATCTATCTATCTATCTATCTATCTATCATTGAATTCTAGATGAAGCCACTATTACGCAACAGGACATAAAAGAGTACAGAGTGTCCTGCTGCCTTCTTCCACCTTAAATAAACAATCCACTCTGATAAGCTCTTCTCTGATATCATCCATTTTTTCTGGTAACTTCCGCATGGCTTCAAGCCTTCAGCCCGTATATACCACTTTAAGGAATGGAACAGTTTTTCCAGCAAAAACATGTGAATGCAAACTAAGCATTTTTCGTTTACTGGGTTATGTTTTTACATTATTTCACCTTCTACTATTTTAATCATACTTTTGTTAACTGTAAAATAGCACAATTCTGAAGCTAATAACATCCGGCCAGGCTAAAGTACAGCTTCCACACAGCGGACTTAATTTAAACAAGCTGTTACAACTAGGAAACAATATGACAGCCCATATCCCCTCATATAAGATCAATACAAAACGTTTTCCTGCACTGATTCATCAAAAATGTACTGCAGATGTCATGTATACAAAATGTATGTAAAATTTATTGCGCTGATATTTACTACTCATTCATAAATAAATCTGCCATGTTTGGCAAAGCCACTTTCTACTGATTATCATATGTATGTACTTTCGTGTATTAAGGTTGAAATCTCTGGTTCAAACAACATAAACTGTACTGAATTAATTGTGTTTGCATCATTTTACCACATTTTTAGTGACCATTACAAAAAGACCCTGAGTCTGTTACAATTAACTCCAGCTGTGGGGTAAGTTGTACCTTTTCCACTCTGCTTACACTTGGATTGTTCATAAACAGTGGGTGCTGTAAAGTTTATGTTTACGATTCGCGGGTTGCTTGTTAAAAATAAAAAAAAAGTTCTCCTCTAGAGGCGATACAGCCTCCAGTACAGGGATACATGTGTATGATGTGTTCTCACCAGTTGTGGTGTGTCCTGTAGTAGAGGCAGTAATGTAGCCTCCAGTATGGCGGTCTGCTCAGCACTGAGTCCCTGCCACAGTGAGACCAGCAGGATGAGCAGGTGAGTGGCGCTCCGCAGCCTGGAGAAAGCCTGCACCAGACATGCCCTGTTCTCCTCTGCTGCGTCCGCTAATGCTATCACCTGAGAGAGGGAGAAAGACAGAGAGAGCACAAGACAGGAAGGAGGGGAAAGAGACGCATACATTTTGAATGGAGGGGCTCTCATAGCAACAATAATTTTGCACTTTCTTCCTAACTTTGTGTTTATGGTGATGATAAGAAAAGAGCAGCACACACACTAGCATTCAAAAGCCTGAATTTGCCATGTTAAGATTTTCACTGTTATTTCGTCTGCAATAATAACTTATACGGTGTGGGTTTTAATATTACAAACTATTCACCAAAAGGAACTGTAAGATGTCTTATTCAGGTATTTATTTCAGGTATTCTGTGACCAAAAAAGTGTATAAAATGATAAAAATATACACTTATCATCGATTCACATTCATTTTTGTCACGTTCTCTGCTTTGATGTTGGATCTCCACTTGAATTCTGGATATTACATTTATTAGACCTTAATCCTCAACGCTGCATCTTCTTTTTTGTTTACAGCTTCCTAATGTTTTACCAATCATTTTAAACACGTGATTAGCATTATATTTCACTTTATAGACCAACCACTAATTTGTTTAAAACACTGATTCTAAACTTTTGGGTGCAAGCATAAACAGGAATAGTTTATGAGGGGCAGTCGTGGGCTGGAGGTTAGGCAACCAGCCTTGCGACTGAAGGGTAACCGGTTCGATCCTCTGAGCCGACAGTCTGTGACTGAGGTGCCCTTGAGCAAGGCAACTAACCCCCAACTGCTCCGGGCGCTGCGGAAAGGCCTGCCCACCGCTCCGGGCAAGTATGCTCACTGCCCCTAGTGTGTCTCTTCACTAGCGTATATATGTGATGTTTCACTGCATGGACGGGTTAAATTGAAGAGGTGAAATTTCCCCATTGTGGGACATATAAGGGTCTCTTAATCTAATCTAATATAATAATAGCAATAAATACATCAGCAATCAGTCACACAATTTGTCTGTATTAAGATACACTGTACAATGTACGTTTGTTATTTACTAAGGCAGAAGTCGAATCTTACTTTTAAAGCATTATATGTATTATGTATGATATGTATTACTTCCATGCTCTGCATAAACACATGCATTTCTATGACACACAGCAGTGAACACATTCTCTCACGGTGTAATGTCACCTGTAAGTTTAACCGTTTTCATTCATGTTGCGGATCGCCGGCACTCAGAAGAACAAAAACAAGGAAACTGCCTTTCAAAGTGAAGCCTGCAAATGGAGAGGAGTGTGTAGTGACAAAATGAGACACTGTGCCAAGCTAAACCGAGCTCGGGTCAAGGGGCTTTTGTGAGGGCCAGCGCAAGGCCTGATTGATGCCAGCTGAGGAGGAACAAAGGCACATTTAGCCTGGGTCTAGTGTGCGAGTGTGTGTGTGTGTGTGTGATAAACTGGATCCAGGCCCAAATGTTCAGGAGAGCAGATCACAAGACAGAATGCAGTTCTGTTTCATACCACAGAAGAAGGCACTCAACAAAAACATACGATTTAAATGGTGAATAATCCAATGTACACTGTTTTCCACTTACACCATACTGACATACTGCTATCTATAAAAAAGGACATGTCCGTGTTTGTAGATAACAATTCAGCTGATACTTTAGGCATGCAGTTTGCAAAACAGGCAAATTTCAGACACCAAATGTGTTTTGTCTGATTGACTACATTTGGGTCAAAGGGGACATTGTGTCAATTAGATTTTTTGTTAAATTCAATTCTAGTGAAAAAACGTTTTATTTCCAATTTCTTTTTAACAGGACACTAACACACAGCAGTGAGCCCCATAATACTTTTCCAGTGGGTGAAATCTAAAACCTGTACTCAGCTGGAACAACATGCAATTTTGAAAAATCGATAAATCAGAATGAACACAAAATATTGTATTCATTATATAAAACCATGGGTACTGTGCAGTTATATATTCTTTATATCTTGGCAGCTTACGTTTGTCCACCTTCTGCTTGTTGAACTTTTTTAACTGTTACCAATTGTCTCCACCTGTGAGTTGCACAAGCTAAAAGAATCATTTAAACATAAAAAAGGTAAAATAAAAAAGTGCATCAGACTTGAAGAGAAGGTTTCAGTGCATTACATCTGCCAAAATCAATTTGATGTGTAAAGACCTCACAGTGACTAAACATTAAACTACAATTTAAAATATAAATGCTGTTTTTGATGGCATTCCCCTGTGTGACTGCTCTGTGTAGAAGTGAAGTAAAACCAGGACTGGAGTTCAAGATAACGCAGGGGTCATTCATTAAAATTCAATAAGGTCCAGTTAGAGAAAAGTTCCTCAAGCAAAGGTCCAAAACACCATAATGTCCAACTTGCATCATGATTCAGTGGCATATACTGTAAACTGAAGTAACCTAGTAGTTACACTATATTGTCAAAAGTATTCAGTCACCCATCCAAATCATTGAATTCAGGTGTTCCAATCACTTCCATGGCCACAGGTGTATAAAACCAAGCACCTAGGCCTGCAGACTGCTTCTACAGACATTAGTGAAAGAATGGATTGCTCTCAGGAGCTCAGTGAATTCCAGTCGTGAAATTTCCTCACTAAATAACTACTAAATATTCCACAGTCAACTGTCGGTATTATAACAAAGTGGAAGCGACTGGGAACGACAGCAACTCGGCCACAAAGTGGTAGGCCACGTAAGATGACAGCGGGGTCAGCAAATACTGAGGCGCAGAGTGCGCAGAGGTCACCAACTTGCGTGTGTCAAGTCCATCGATACAGACCTCCAAACTTCATGTGGCCATTAGATTAGCTCAAGAACAGCGTAGAGAGCTTCATGGAATGGGTTTCCATGGCCGAGCAGCTGCATCTGAGCCTTACATCACCAAGCGCAACACAAAGCGTCGAATGCAGTGGTGTAAAGTGCCGCCACTGGACTCTAGAGCAGTGGAGATCTCTGGAGTTCTCTGGAGTGTTGAATCACGCTTCTCCGTCTGGCAAGCCAATGGACGAGTCTTGGTTTGGTGGTTGCCAGGAGAACGGTACTTGTCTGACTGCATTTGGGTTGGGCTCGGCCCCTTAGTTTCAGTGAAAGGTACTCTTAATGCTTCAGCACCAAGAGATTTTGGACAATTTCATGCTCCCAACTTTGTGGGAACAGTTCGGGGACATCCCTTGTTCCAATATGACTGCACACCAGTGCACAAAGCAAGGTCCATAAAGACATGGATAAGTGAGTTTGGTGTGGAAGAACTTGACTGGCCTGCACCTCAACCTGATAGAACACCTTTGGGATGAATGATTAGATGATTAGATTAGAGCAGAGACTGTGAACCAGGCCTTCTCGTCCAACATCAGTGTCTGACCTCACAAATACGCTTCTGGAAGAATGGTCAAAATTCCCATAAACACACTACTAAACCTTGTGGAAAGCCTTCCCAGAAGAGTTGAAGCTGTTATAGTTGCAAAGGGTGGGCCAACATCATATTAAACCCTATGGATTAAGAATGGGATGTCACTCAAGTTCATATGTGTGTAAAGGAAGACGAATTAATACTTTTGGAAATATAGTGTATATCAACATCTTATGCAGTCAACAACTTAATGACTAATCAAATAAATGATAATTCAGTAATATTTCAACATTTGTCAGTTTTCTCTTTTTAGAGCTGCCATGTGAAATAACTTCCGTCTGACTCACTTTCTTCTCTAACTGCTGTTTCTTGCCTCATCCCTCCCGAATGTATGTCACTCACACGAGTCGTAATGCACAGATCTGATTGGCTGAGTAGCGTCATGTGTGATATTTACAACGCAATTGGTCTGTGAATCTCCTGGGTGCTAAAGCCATACCGTAAAGGCTAGAAAAGCTATGCCCATTAATATAGGACCACCCCACCAAAATTAAATAATTCTCCATAGTTTATTGGTTATAGGTCCAGGTCCACATTAGTCCAGACTCTGACCGCCTATTAATGACCTCTGGTCACGGCATGCTGAAGACTGCAGTCTTGCAGTCTAAATGCAAAGCATAAAACAGTAAATTCTACTTACTGATAGTTTTATACAATTTTTAAGCTTGTTCTCTGTCGAGGATGTGTGTTTATTTTTACTTCAACAAAACATGCAATGACACTGGGGTGCTAAAACTTTTGCATACAGCCCTAAGTGGTCCCAGCTCCTGGGCAAAGGGCTTATCATCAATAACACTGTCTTTAATATAGATTCTAGCCTGGAAGCCTACAGTCTATTGGTTTCATTCAACATGACACTTTAAACATGTTTTACTGGACTCCCCTGAGGTGTTTTCAGCCTTCACTGATAATAAATAAGTCCATTGTGTTAAAAAAATTGATATCTGTGAAGGAGAAATAAGTTACAGCATAAAATAAAACTTTGTCACTACATTACAGCAAGATTTCACAAGCAAAATGGAAGATACCCTGAGCCTGGTGGGGCAGGTTTGTGGCTTCGGATGGAATTTGCATGAATGGGAGAGCGCTGTGTGTGACGAGAGCATCCCTGCACTGTGGGGGTCCAGACACACAAACACCCAGACACACATGCTCTGGCCATAGCCGCTACTTACCTCAGGCACATTCTGCAAAAATTACACGGCCTAAAAATATGCGCCTATTTCCAATGTAACATTTACAACCCAAAACAAACCGTGACCAGTGGCAAGGACAGCCCGAGAAAAATCCATTATCCCTGAGGGACGAAGCCACAAACTGAGGAGCAGAAATATCCCCGCGGTGGGGAGAAACAGCCTTTATTTATTTATTTTTTCCCTCCTGCCGGAGGTATTTTTGGCACAGGGGTTGGTGAGGGATGCTTTTGGTTTGTGGTCTTGCTTGCACCTTGAGAAGTGATGCAGCTCATCCAAATGCAGAGCTTCACAGCGAAGGAACGCTGGCAGAACATTGCGACTGCTGGTCGTAACGTTTGAGCAGTGTCAGAGGCTCTGGGATGAGATAAGGCTGTGGAAAAGTACAGGGCAGAGGTGTGTGAGTGACTGCGGTGGGATGAAGCGGACTTTCCCTGAAACACATTACGGGAGGATTACGGGCAGGTTCGTTAGAGCACTCGCCCGCAGAACATGAATTATTGAAGATGAGCAAATTCCGCCAGAAAGAGCCTTTATGTGAACTCATGTTGGTGTCGATGCAAACAACAGACAAGCTCAGCTATTGTAGTGCTCTAACAGTGTACATGAGGGGCATGTAAGGGGGCTTAATTCTGCCTACAGTATTGTGCAAAATTGAGAAAATTACATAGAAAGCTACTTATCTGGGTAGCAAACACAATAAATAAATAAATAAATAAGTAAATAAATACATGCAAAAAATCAGCACCATTTCCAAAGCTCCCCTCGAGTACGTCTAGCATTTAGTTACCATCCAATCAAAGCCGCAAAATATAAATATTTTGATATTCAATTATTCATGTGAAGTAATCTACTAATAATCAGTTAATTGGCTTAAATGTGGCTGGTAAATGTGAAGAGCTGTAACAATAAAATGTTTGGAAACTGTTGATACTGTTCCTCAATAACTCATTTAAAAACATACAAACAAACTAAAATTCCCCTTAATTTTCCAGAGGCTTGAGTTACAGCAAATAAAAAGCAGCAGCTCAAAGTAAATGAAATTATGAAATAAATGGGATTATTGTTAAAGCCGTTTAACACTTCAGTGTTAAACAAGCCATGTGGGATTGCGCTGCCTGATGGCTGATACATTGTTTATGATGGTTTCAATATAAGCTTTTGGCCTAAAACATATTCTTTAAATTCCTTCACTGGGAAGAAGTACAGTCATATGTAAATGTTTAAACAACCCTGGTCAAATGACAGGTTTTGATTATTTTCTAAGTGACATCCTCTACAAGGAAATTAATTTGGTGAGTTTAACCATCAAAAATATTTTTAGAAATTATGAAAAAAAGAGAAAAAAAAGGGAAAAAAAGATGTAAAATAGAAAATGGGCCATAACTTTCGGATATATTTTATGTTTAATTTTTTTCCCTAAATGTGTGTGCATTAAAATCCCACATTATAATCTACTGATTTTCCTGTTTGTGTTTGAAATCTTTGAGACCTAACACCACTGCTATAGCCCTGCTATATAAAGTTTTTATTTACATCTATTTTGTATTTTTTTATTTGTTTTTTTCTGCTTTTGCAACTGACTAAATATGTTGATAATCTCTTACAGATACTCAGAATGTACATCTCAAAAGAACAGGTTCTGAAGATGAAGGAATACAAGATAAGAAATAAGCTTATTTACAGCAGGTTTACACTGTGTGATATTCTGTTGCGAAAAAAAAAATCACAAATTGTGAATAAATTCTTTGGGTTAATATTAGTGGTTTTTGAATATTTCCTGCAACATGCTCTCCCCGAGTGAATGAGTTACTGCATCTGCGACCAAAGAGAGTCTACAAAAAATTCTGACAGAATTTTGGCCTAAAATTTCAACAGTATGGTCTCGGCTACGACACACGGCTAAAAGTAACCAATAAGGAGCGGCATGGACTGATGAGTGTGCGTGAGAGGGAGAGAGATGATCAAAAAAAAGGTAAATACTTTATCGCTGAATGTAAAGTGTAATGACATAAGCCCTCAGTCCACATACAGAGTGACCAGCAGTGAAATAGCAGAGCTAGCGATCATCAGAGATGTTGCTTTTGCACTAGAGACAGAAAAATTAGCCAACTGACCTCAAGTTCAATTTGGAGAGTGAACGTTTTATGTAGCCTTTTTCCCCACAAGCCACAAATGGCTCTAACCTCTCCTCTAACTTCTTTCCTCAGTCAAAGCATCACCACGAATGTGCTGAGGAATTTTTCGCTTGCATGGCCACATTTTTCAGAAAAAAAATAGAATGTCATCATTTTCTTGCATCGTAAATCTTTCTCCAGAAAATCTTTATTGTATAATCTGATGTGCGGCATAACTGAACTCAGTCTGACGTGGAATTTGGCCAAGATTTTATTAACAGCATCTCATGCAATGTGACATGGAGTAAACGTTTAAGGCCGCACATTGTAAAGCCTTTATTCATAGCAGAAAAAAAAAACTTATGTGAGAGTCTGAGCTCATACAGGTTTAAAACTGTGTTATGTGTATGTGTGGGAAAGGGAAAGAACTCCACAGAGAGAGAGAGAGAGAGACAGAGAGATCAGCATCATACCAACAAATGATCCTAGACAGTAACTGCTTTTGTCTTTGGTCACGCTGTAGAGATAGCGCGAGGCAGGATAGCTCCTGGCCGATTGGCCGGGACAATGCTTGTTTATAAACTGGGCCCTTGGAGCGGAGAGACAGTGAGGCTGGAGAAAGACTCAGGCTCGATAGCATCTGGCAAACCCACACAGGCAACCTGAGATGGCTTATCGGCAGCCGTGGAAGGCTCCAAACCGCACGGCCTGATAAGGCCCGCCGTTTTTCCCCCCAACTCTGTTAATCCCTCTGCAGCTTACTGAGGCTGACACGCCGCTCCAGCTGCAGTACTGACACTTCACACCACACAGACATTCCTTTAGGAGATGTTTCCAATGAAATAAAACATGTATGTGATACACTATATATCAACTATATGTCCAAAAATAGTGAAATTCAGCCATTTCTGACACAGGTGCTCAACTGCACATGCACAGCTTGTATAACCTCCATAGAAAAGCACTGCACTGGAGTGATGGAGCTTCATAGGATACCTTTGGGATGATTTGTGATCGTTCAACATCAGAACATGACCTCACTAACACACTCCCGGCTGAAAACAATCAAAACCACACAGCAACGTTCCTGCACCGAGAGTAAAACCTTTCAGAAGTGTGGAGGCTGTTATTACAGCAAATACCTTTTTAACAAACTTTTTTTTTGACCAAAAAAAACAACAAAAGGTTGGAAAACTAAAAACAAATGTTACACAGTGCCAAAACACTTCACAAATAACTTTAATGGCAATGTACATGAAAAATAGTGATTATAAACACTGCTGAAGTAGCAGCGAACCAACAGTGGCCATGTAGAACCGCTTCAATGACAAGCATTGGACAAACGGTTTTTTATTGAACTGTTTATGTTAAATATCAAGGGAGGTACAACTGCTTAAGAACATCTCCACAGCTTTTGATACCAAAAAAATGACATCCTGCTCGATACAAAGACAAAACAGCAAAACAGCAGACACAGAAATGAAAGTCCCTGACACTGGGCCTTATTCACCTATATCTTTAATTTGTTCCCTAAATTTGTTCTTGAGAAAGGTCCTAAGAAAAGGTCTACGTCAGATTCATGACGAGTTCTTAAACAACAGAACTGTTCTCACCTCTGTGCTCTTGAGAGTGTGTAGATTCTGTTTTTACCTAAGAACAAATCCCAAATCAGAAAACATTGGTGAATATTAAAATGTTTGTAAAAACTGCATTAGTGGGTTTTAAGAAGAAATTTCTACGGTTGGTAAATTGTCTGTAGGCTCATTTTAACAAAAACAAAAACAAACAGGGCCAAAAATGGTATAATGGAATAATAGAAAGGCTATAATGATCAACGGCTGTTGTCGTTAGATTATATTTCGTGGCACATACTGTAGCCTTCATACTGTATCAAATGCAGTGAGTAAAGTTTACGCAAAGTATATTTAGTGAGCACCTTTTTCAGCTTTTGGCTTTGGTGTCTGGATCACTGCGTCCCAAATTTCAGTTCTGGTTTTGGCCAAAAAAATTCATTTTATTGTATCACATTCATAATCTGTACTTCAGACGAAACATTGACAACAAGCTCCAAGCTTCTGAACCTACAATTACCCCAAATGTCTGGTGTAAGAAGTTTCTGCACTGGACCTATGAGGCTAATGTAGCTACCAAATAATAGAAGCTAATATCCTGCCAATTTACATCATCCAAATTGAACATCTAAAGCATCACACAGTTGCCTAAAAACATTTTCACAAAACATGAAAAAAAATCACAAAATCTCACTTTTTGATTAGTGGAATGTATAAGATGATGTATATGATAATTTACACAAAAAAGCTGCATGAAAAAGTCCCAGTTCTGCCACATTTAAAAACAGGATTAAAAACTGAATACAGTGGTTTTTATTCAGCGTTTCTCTCACTGCACTGCACTAATAATACTCCATTGTAATCATGCTCTCTCTAATGGAATAGCAGATGGTCAGTGCTCTTTAAGTACTGACAATCTCCATTATATGCCCACAAAAGTAGACCGTGACATAATTTATCACAATAATGATAACATATTGTCCTATTGCCCACCTCTATGACAAGCTGTCAATAAAATCATGGCGTATTTACTGGGAACTTCTGAATGTGGCAGCACTGGTTCTTTTTTGTCCGTTTCAACTTATTACACCACAGAAAAACAAAACTTTGTGATACACATTGTGTATCATGAACATCTTCAAGTATCACACGGTTATGATTTCTGCCGTATCACCCACCCCTGAATATGAATGATAATTGGTCATATCTCTCAGTTACCTGTATTCAGGTGACATGTAAAACATGTGGTCATTTTCGACCCACACAGGGAGAAAGAAAAAGAGAACGAGAGAGAGAGAGAGTGAGCGCAAATGAGCGAGCAATGGGCAGCTACATCAAACAGCTCTGAGCATCTGGGCTCCTACGAACCTCCTCAGAGACGAAACACCTTAACGACCGTGTGGTCAGATAGTGCAGGGTGGTCCTCTGCCTCCAGGGTGTGGGCCAGCTTTGGAAGAATGGTCAAAGCCTTGCAGCATGTAAGGAGGATCTCTACGCCTCGCACTGCACTTCGTGAGCATGTACAACGTGCGCGCACACACACACACACACACACACACACACACACACACACACACACACACACACACACACACACACACTATTTGAAAGAATCATGTTTTAATTTTGCCTGAACTGGCTTTAAAGTGGTCTTGTACACCTGTGATAGTCCAGGAGTGGTATTTTTCGCCTACTCAAAGCTTAAAGGGACAACTAAATGAAATATTTTGAAATACAGAAAAGGTAATTGCCCCAACCAGCTCATTAACTCAGAGGGCAGAGTGCAGGCCATCTGCAGGTCAGATTAGGGCTTAAGGGAAAGAGTTTCTGTCTAATAACTGCTTCTTTAAAAACAACCCAGAGGTCAACTTTTACCAGAGAAGTGACAAAAAGAACAAAGAGGTGTTAAAAACTCCATACAAAACACATCAGTTCTGACCATCTCCCATTTAACAAAAATGCTTTAGTCATTGTCTTTTAAGAAAAAGCAATAACCCAAACGAGACCATGCGCTACCGTGATTTTACCAGGCATATCGTGAAGCACACTGCTTTTTTAAAACAGAAACAAAATACGATGAAACAAACCAATGCTCAATAACTAATATCAACACACCATACAGCTTGGTGACTTACCATCAATACTAGAGCTTTACTTAGGCCTGAAATGGTGTCCAAGCCTGAATACGACCCCCAAACTGACTCGACTTAAACATCATCATCATGTTTTGAGTCCGAAACTAACCTATGTCCAAAAGATTGTACCCAAAACTGACCTCAATGCATCCATTTGTCATGCAAAGTGCCAAAAACCTGACAAGATCAAGGCACTTCAATTAATCAGTAGTGACAGTAACAGCAGTGATTAGATAACAAACAAAATATGAAAATAATAATAATAATAAAACATGATGATATATTAAATTAGGCAGTTATCCAAAAAATGAAAAGTTTAAATTTCACTTCAAAAAAAATATCTGCTTTCAAAAACCACAAACTCTAAGTAAGTAAGTAAGTAACTCTAGCAAGAGAGATTAAAAACTGTTTGAAGGCAGTGAAAGTAGAGAGGAATAACAACATAAGAAGAAAGACAAACAGACAATGCAGGGCAATAGGTCTTAAAAGGGGGTGGTAGGTCATACTGACATACCATGATATAAAGCAATTTAATTGAAGGTAAACTAGTCTGAGGGTATTGTTACCACCGAAATACTTAAAACAAGCTTGCTGAAATAGGATTAGAGAGAAAAATGGCAACTTCAGTGTTAGTTAAGCCAGTATCTTATAACAAAGTACTAAGAAACTGCCCATCCCACATTCTGATGCAGTCCTCATTCTTACATGCATACATCAGCTAGAAATGAGCGTAGGTGCACGCAGCCATGTCAACACAGACACAGCAGCAGTGACAGGCTGCTGGAGCGTGTGTACGTTCGTTCATACTTCATTCCAGCTTCCATATTTAGAAGCCGGGTGGCCTTTCATTAGAGCAGCTTTCTCTACTCATTTTAGCAGATGCTCGCTTCCAGTCTGTAATCACCCGGCCAAACTCACCTCCCATACAGCGCGTACACACACACACACACACACAACTCCCATAGAGCGCATACACACACAACTCCTATACAGCGCGTATATACACACACACCCCATACACACACTCCCATACAGCGCGTACACACACACACACACACACAACTCCCATAGAGCGCATACACACACACAACTCCTATACAGCGCGTATATACACACACACCCCATACACACACTCCCATACAGTGCGTATACACACACACACACAACTCCCATAGAGCGCATACACACACACAACTCCTATACAGTGTGTATATACACACACACCCATACAGTGCGTATACACACACACAACTCCCATACAGCACACACACACACATGCACACACAACTCCCATACAACGCACGCACACACACACCCCCCATACGGCGTACGCACACACCACTCCCATACAGCACACGCACAACTCCCATACAGCACGCACACACACACACAACTCCCATACAGCATGCACACACACATGCACACACAACTCCCATGCAACGCACGCACACACACCTCCCATACAGCACACGCGCACACACACATACACACACACCACTCCCATACAGCGCACGCATACACACACACACACACCTCCCATACAGCACGCGCACACACACACAAATCCCATACAGCACACACACACACACACAACTCTCATACAGTATACACACACAACTACCACACAGCATGCACACACACACAAAACTCCCATACAGCACACGCACATACACACAAGCACAGTTCCCATACAACACACACATACAACTCCCATACAGCACACGCACAACTCCCATACAGCACGCGCACACACACACACACAAACCACTCCCATACAGTGCACGCACAACTCCCATACAGCGCACGCATACACACACACACACCTCCCATACAGCATGCGCACACACACACAACTCTCATACAGTATACACACACAACTACCACACAGCATGCACACACACACACAAAACTCCCATACAGCACACGCACATACACACAAGCACAGTTCCCATACAACACACACACATACAACTCCCATACAGCACACGCACAACTCCCATACAGCACACGCACACCACTCCCATACAGCGCACGCACAACTCCCATACAGCGCACGCATACACACACACACCTCCCATACAGCATGCGCACACACACACAACTCTCATACAGTATACACACACAACTACCACACAGCATGCACACACACACACAAAACTCCCATACAGCACACGCACATACACACAAGCACAGTTCCCATACAACACACACACATACAACTCCCATACAGCACACACACACACACACAACTCCCATACAGCATGCGCACATACACACAAGCACAGTTCCCATACAACACACACACCTCCCATACTGCTGGTGACATGTTTTTCTCAATAAATGACTATAAATTTCATTATTAACTTGCAACTAAGAAAAAAAAAACTGTTCAAAACAATTCACACACACACACACACACACACACACACACACACACACACAAACCACTCCCATACAGTGCACGCACAACTCCCATACAGCGCACGCATACACACACACACACCTCCCATACAGCATGCGCACACACACACAACTCTCATAGAGTATACACACACAACTACCACACAGCATGCACACACACACACAAAACTCCCATACAGCACACGCACATACACACAAGCACAGTTCCCATACAACACACACACATACAACTCCCATACAGCACACGCACAACTCCCATACAGCACACGCACACCACTCCCATACAGCGCACGCACAACTCCCATACAGCGCACGCATACACACACACACCTCCCATACAGCATGCGCACACACACACAACTCTCATACAGTATACACACACAACTACCACACAGCATGCACACACACACACAAAACTCCCATACAGCACACGCACATACACACAAGCACAGTTCCCATACAACACACACACATACAACTCCCATACAGCACACACACACACACACAACTCCCATACAGCATGCGCACATACACACAAGCACAGTTCCCATACAACACACACACCTCCCATACTGCTGGTGACATGTTTTTCTCAATAAATGACTATAAATTTCATTATTAACTTGCAACTAAGAAAAAAAAAACTGTTCAAAACAATTCACACACACACACACACACACACACACACACACACACACACACACACACACACACAAGGCAAAAGCAAAAGCAGGCGCACAAAAACAAGAACACAAAACAAAACGCAGCTGAGACGCCACTGAGCGCATCTCCAGCAGATAACGCAGCGTCTGCCAGTGTTCTTAAGACAACACAACAATACAGCAGTGGTTACTGTGTTCTCCACGCTTCAATCTCCGGCCAAATCACGAGCCGGAGCGCACATGTGTGTGCACGCGCCAGCGAGTCTGAAAAACACAAGGAGCTGTTGCCAGGTGTGCAACTGTGGCATCTCAGTATGCTAAAAACACACACATATGATAGAACATGGGCAGCTCAGAGCACTGCTTGCCTTAAAGCGATAGTCTGGCACAAATTTCCCCCTCTTACCTCAACCATGCATGACTAGAGAAAGAAATGTTCGGTGCCATTTCATTACCATCGCTTTGTACTGAAGCAAGTTCAGTTCAATAGCGTCTCTAACTGCATATTCTGTAATAAACAGCACGTCAAATAAGTAAAGATTCCAACACTGTTGTGAGCATAACATATGGCAGTATGCAGATTTAGACAAAGCCTCTGTTTACATACACAGGAAAAGTAATACTATGTTATGGTGGAGTTCAGGACAAAAAGGTAAGTGGACCCCTTATTTCTTAAATACAATCACTCTTTTATACAATAGCGTCAGGGCCACTGCCCAAAAAACAGTGGACTTCAAGAACAAAGTCATAATATCTTGAGAAAAAAATGTGATAATATTTCAAGAAAAAAGTCTGAATACTTCGAGGATGAAGTGGGCAGACTGTAGGGGGCCTGCCACAACGCACTGGGGTCTCGATTGGTGTACTGGCACACCAGAGTTCCACACACTCCTGTGAATCGATCATTAGAGTGCTTGAAAAAGCGCTCTATTGTTATCTCTCATACTTCTTATTCTTCTTCCATACTTTCTTCAATTAATACAGCCCGAACCGCTTAACGTACAGACCCCGTTCAAACTGCGTTTCAAAGGTCTCGGCGCTGTGACTTGTGCTATGTATTTTTGGAGTTGATTGCATTGGTAGTTTTTAATAAAATTAAGTTTAAAATTAAAAACCTCCCATAAGAATGAATGGTGAAATTTTCAGAGCTTCAAATTCTAACTGACATCAATGATGTCACAGCAGGCCACACTCAGTCTCACGGACACAGCTGATCACGCAGGAAATCTGCTTTAAAATCCTTAAACTTTCACCTAGAAACTCCATTTCAGTTTAAACGGTAGAGAAACTTGTCCTTTCTGAAATCTCAAGATATCTCACCGTTTTTTCAATTAGCTTTAGAGTTATGAGCATTTGTTTGGCAATAGGCAAAGAAAACTGCCCCATTCACTCCCATGTAAATTTTCTGTTTAACTTGTAATAACTCAGACATCTTCTTCTCAATACACACAACATTACACCAAAATAATCCCCAAGGGGTCTCATCTCACACCATCTATCCGGTTAAGCGATAGAGTAAATATTACCCGAATTATGATTGTTTGTTCAGAAGGTGCAAATCAGGCTCAAACAAGGCTTCTCCACTAAGAGCTGCATAATAAGAGTGACGGTTAATTTGAATGACTCCCCCCCTCACCCCCCAAACACATACATCTCTCCCTGTCACACACAAACAGACACATACCTAAGGAGGTGTTGTTCACCTACACACAAACACACACACACACTTGCAGCTCTTTTCAAGCACTCTTGCAGTTCCTTCAGGAAATGCACATCTAGTTTTGATTATCATTCTCATTGTCTGTGAAACTTCATGCCCTCTTTGAATGTCACGGTTGTTGTCGCGTTGCTTTATTTTATAGGTGTCGCAAAATAACAGAACAAACTGATAACTTATTTGTACAGCACTTACTGTTTGCTTACTAAATTTAACACAGTGGGGAAAATGTAGTTACTGCAGATTTTACATATAATGATTTATCCCCTCCCCACCCCGACCAAATCTGATTTGTATGGTCAGACTGCAGTCACATTTTCTCACATTTCCACACTGATTGCCACAGTAACAATGCAACCAATGTTTGGCTACACTGGCCTCATAGCTCCGGTGAAAAACTAAAGAAACAAATGTTAGAAGCTAAACTTGTCTTGGCTGATCGACTCCTTCTGGTGTAATAGGAAAACTGTCTGTTTGATTGTTGACCGAACCATCGATTTAAGGGCCAGGAATATGACCTTTTCTCACCGGTTGTCTAACCATTCTACATGTAGCAATCCAGGCAAGAACTAATTCTCTCAGACCAAAACCAAAAGCTCTCTCTCTCTCTCTCTCTGAATATGACTTATGCCCTGAAGTGAGGCTGCCATCCCCCTTAACTGAAAGTGGACCCTAGTGACATTTCGTTGCCCTCTGCAAGCCCCTTAAACTGCCTATTCTTTGGGGGCGCATAAGAGCTCTGACATGCACTTAACTCTCAATGGATGAATATATACAGATATATATGCAACATAAAGCATTAATGGATGTGCGTCAGGCCAGGCTGGCTTGGAGCTCAGGCTGGGAAAGTGGAAAGCTGAGGGGAAAAAAACATCATATGACTAATATAAACTAAGCCCAGAAAGACAGTGAGTCATTTGACTCGGGTTAAATGGCTCAAATTAACATTAAAGGCACTGGGCTGCTTTAAAAAGAGCGCTCTATAGGTCCCATCAGCCTGTGAAGTCTACAACTTGGGCAAAGCCAATGGAGCTCTGTGGGCTCCTATAAAAATAAAGTATATGCTATCTGCTGTTGTGCATTGAATATATTGTCAAATTGAATATTTAACTTTTTTATTGCTAACTTTAGGCAATTCAGAGGTCAATAAACTACAGAAAATAAAGCATAAAAACAACAAAAAAAACAAAGAAAAGGACAAATATTTAAACAGTCAAAATAATTTATAAATAAATAAAATGGAGACATTCAAAAGCGCACAAGTCAAATTATATATTAAGTTGTTTTTGTGGAAAAATGTTAATATTCTCTAAAGAGAACACACGTTCTGCACGTTTTAATGTACTATTACTTTTATTTGCTGAATTTAACACAGGGAAAAAACAAGACATGAAATATGGTTTGTGTGAAGGTTAGAGCACAGTATATTTTTTATTACTATTAATACTATTTATTACTATTAATAACATGTTCCCTAAAGAGAATGTATGAACTTATTCTCACTTTGAAAATCAACAAAACGTGATTTTACTGGGTGTGTTAAAACTAGCATTTGACTGTTGACAAAGCTAATGCTAAACTAGACGATTACTATAAAAACAGTACTGAGAGATGATGATGCTGATGTGATGTGCATGTGTTGAATCTGTACAGGGTCGAAATGCAGGGTCAACATTCCGATGCTTCCTCTACACCTCTCTCCCACTCTCTGATGTGAATGGTAATGGTAATGGGGCTAGCCGACAGTGGGCTGATTGTGGCGGGCTGCTTAGGGGCAGCAGCTCTAGCGTTTGCTTCTGTTTGGCTCCGCTGTACCTGTTTGCTTTTCTCTCAATGAGCTCCTTTGAACAGCTCTGCTCAAGGAAGACGAAAGAAAACACACACACATACAGGGGCAGCTCAAAATTTACAGCAACAAGATAAATATCCGCCGGTGCTGGCGGCGAGGCAGACGGCCTTTGCCATGCAGGACCTCTGATTACAGAGCAAATACGCGTAATCTTATAAATCTGCGATTGCTGCATTAATTTAGCCAGCAGAAACGGTGCCCTGTGAAGAAGGACGAGATGACTTTGAAGAAAGGCGTATGAGAAAGTTGCTGAAAAGTCAGTCACCAAGGGACAGCACCACCCTGGAGCAATGGCTCTTTTAAAACAGCTGTTAACCAAATCTTGTACCTCCAAAATGGTAAAAATGATGTAAGAAAAAAAAGGTTTTTTAACTTTAATGAGCATTTATGTATAATGCAGGGAAAAGGGCAGCTGGTGTAGCAAACAGTCACACACAGTTAAACAGCACACGATTCTTACACCCTCTAAAAAATTATGAAATGATATGTAATTACACATAAACATTGTTTCACTGCCCCCTCCATATGGTCTATAAGTTACAAAGCCTGAAATACTATTTTCTGATGTCACAAATGCTAATATATTTACATACATCCACCTCTTCATCCTGCAGAAGTTCGGCCCGCCCATTCACACTAAAGTTACAATGAATGTTTCAGCGCTGCTTTATGAATGAGGTAAAATACATCAGTCAGAACCGTCGTAATCTACATATATCAGTCTTAAAGGGACAGCACAAAAAAAAAAAAACTGGAAAAAAAGGTTGGAAAGTAGTCATGTAAAAAGAAATCTGCAGTGTTACAGAAAAATCTAGTTTTTATGTAAATAAAACATGAAAATTCTCACTATATTTTTTAAATATGAAGATACATTAAATTCTGACCCTATCACAGCATGACGAGTGTGTAGTGTGATACTCAAGCAATGTACTTTAAAATAAAATCAAGGCAATGTCTGCAGGCACACACATATGTATATATATATATATATATATATATATATATATATATATATATATATGTGTGTGTGTGTGTGTGTGTGTGTGAGTGTGTATATGCATGTGTATATATATATATATATATATAGCATAATTCAGTGGTTTAGACAAGTTATTCAGAGTTGTCTGCTATGACATGGATCACTGTGGAGAAATTTTCAGACTCAGATCTCTTTGTGGTGATGGTTATGGGAACCAGAGCTCGTAGTGTTTACAATGCAAATATAGCAATTTTATTTATTTTTCCAAACCCACCAGTGGACTTTCACATGCCTTCTGAATTTTGATATGTTGAAAATGGTAAAACAGTCAAAAATCTGTAGAAAATAAAATTTTCTTTGGGTACCATTTGGCCTTATAACACCACGCATGTACCTCTTCACCATAACTGGATTTTTAAAAAAAAGTAGACCAAAACCTTCTCTAATTGTAAGCTATTGTAAAACAATGTCTCAGGCATCAGGCAGCGCATACATTTAATATAATAACTATAAATATACCATTTAATATAATAACTTTCAGTAAGGGAGCTTTTAAAGTCATTAAACTCTTAATATGTCTGGTTCCTATCACCACCACTCTGAACAATTCCGACTCTGTAAACCGTTTAGAATGGAGCATTTCACACCAAACCACTCTGAATGACTTTGTTTACATCTTAACCATCTTACTTTGCAGACATTTGGGAAAAAATCTTTGGAATCCACCTTTTAGCTCTCCTTCTGTTGCTTTGGCAACAGCTGATAATTACAAAATGATGCCGATAAAGCCATTTGAATCTGAATGTGAATGGGTCCTGCACACATCATAGACAAGCAGGGGCTTTTACTGATTGTCAGCAAACTTTCTCTCTTGTTGTCATTCTCAGCCGTAACTGCACATGCATATACACTCCCTTTATGCCACCACACCAGCTGAACCCGCAGTGAGGACACCAGCATTCATGTCTTTTATAAGACAACTGGAAACTTGGTCACCTCCTCATCACTTTCCTATGCTGCAGCTGACCGGGCCAGCGGAAGGCACACTGTAACGCTGGAACATACACACTCATTCATGCAGGCCGGTCATAAAGACAAAAGTAAATCTCCGCCTTTTCCACTTCGAGAGCAACTCAACACAAACACAGAGCTCATACAGCCTGTAGATTCAGCCTTAAACTTGAAGAAGAAAACTTCCCTGTGAAACCACAGCTCAGCCAGTGCTGTATATCCTCAACACGGCCTCAGCTTCTTCCCCGGGAAGAAAATGTTCATGAGCTCGCATACACATCTACAGGAGGAAAGAGATTCTAGAAAACTTCACATAAGATTGTTTAGATTATTATTCTTGACATTTTTAAGTGTTTTAAGTTATTGTACCAAGTCAAATTCTCATTGAGAATTCTATAAACAGGCAAAATTATCTGCCAATATGTCAGTGACTTCATGAAAGTCATTTGACTTGATGAATTTGCATAAAACACGCAAAAAATAAAAAAGATAAAACAGTCCCAATACCCCCAAACCCAACCATTCCACCCACCCATCTTACCCACCCTCCAGACCCACCTCAATAAGAGAAACTGTACAGATTCTTTACAGTTTTTATAAAGAACTGAAATATTGTAACTTAAAACAATTACATATTATGGAGCTATATTTTCGGCTTTCTTAAAGAAATATTCTTAATAATAAGCTCACAACAATGAGAAATATCAGATACGTCGACTAGATTTAAGATTACTTCACTTCTTAAGATGCTATTATTCGCAGTGTTTATCATTAACTTTTGGAAGCTGTAAGATATTTAATTCATTTTACTAAAACATTCAAATATAATCTATATAATAACTTGTTTAATTATACAGAGAGGCATGTTTGCATTTTTTCCTACTGTTCAGAAGTGAATTAATGTCAAAAACATGAAGACAAAAAAGTGTCATCAAATTTTCAGTTAAAAATCTGCAGAATTTCTCCACCTTAAAAAATGAGCTATGAGTTAGAAATAGCTGAAGGAGAATTCCACTCATTTTTCTAAAATTCTGTATAATTCAGGGTGGTTTGATGAACCGTTCATTGCAGAGCAATTTACTGAGTCAGATTTCTTTACACTGGTGCTAAGAGGAACCAGGAGTTGCAATGTCTACAGTGCAAAGGTAGCCAATTTAGTTACTACTCAAAAATGACCAGTGAACATAGTGGTGGTAATGGTACAATGGTCATAAATAGTAGAAAGTTTTCTTTGGCCTTGCACTGCCCTGCATGTCTTTCTAATGTCTCAGACATTAGATAGCACATTCCTAACCATTTAATGTAATAACTTCCTGTGAGGGAGCTTTCAGAGGTGGACGTCTGGTTCCTATCACCACCAGTGTCAACAAGTCTGACTCAGCAAGTTTGTCTAGAACAGTGCATTTCACGTCAGACCACTCTGAATGACATTGTTTACATAAGGCTTTAAAACAATGTCTATCTTAAGACAAAGCCTATCTATTCACGGTGCGGAACAGGCTAGTCGATGCCATGGAAGAAAGATAGTGCTGGCTTTTAAGTCAGATGATGCCATTGTATCTAGAGGAGACGGCGGGTGGTTTGGGGTCACGTACAATACAGTAGAGTTTCTATTTCTCACACAGAATTCACAGCAGTTGTTTATCAATCATCTTCCACGGGAACAAGGCTCTACAAATGAACGTTTTGTGGGTTTTAAACTGAGCGTCACAACAAGAGATGTTGATATTAACACACAGATGAGCGTCGTCTCTCCCACCCACACACGCATGCATCAAAATATCAATCACATCGCAGATGCCAAGCAAGTCCCCGAAGCCTGAGCTGAACTACTGCTGAGCAGCAATATTGGGAAAGGATAACTGTGTGTGTGTGTGTGTGTGTGTGTGTGTGTGTGTGTGGCCAGTGAAGCATTAAAAGACCGAGCAGCATGCCAGCACTGGTCTCCAAGCTCCTCTGTAGCTCCAGCTGCTGCTCTAACAACCTGAGAGGACCAACAATGGAGCCATGAGGAACACCACACCAAACTCCAAGCACAAGTACAAACCAGCCAATGTGTGAATATGTAAGCGCTCAGCATTGAGCCAGAAACTGCAGGTGGTCTGACTAAATGTCTCCCACAGAGAGAGTAGAAGTATCTAAGAAAATAAAAAAAAACAAAGGTACAGAGCAGTACAACGAATAATGCACTTCATTGAAAGACCCATATCATGGAAAAGTGAATTTTCCTCACTTTTTGAAACACAAAAGCTTGATTTAACACGCAAACATTGTTAAAGGTGCCACGGAATGCATTTATTCAGCATTTTAAATAGTTCTCTGATGCCTACATAGAAGGTATGTGACTTTGGTCAGGGCAAAAAATGCCAAATGTGGTTGCACATGCCCACAAACCTATGACTTGGCCCTAGAATTTTTAGTGGGCTCATGAATAATTTGATGAATTCTGAACCAGTCTGCTGGTGTACAGCAAGGCACCGAGAAGGCTCACACAGAAGCAACATGTCGAAATAGACACAGGCAGAAAATCGTCATACTAATAGTTAGCTATGCTAGATACTTGGATCTTGCTGGTAAGAGATAACATTAGCTGCTTGCTTTTGTTCTTGACAAAAACAAAGTAATTTAAAGTTTTTAGTTCACTGTGAAAATTTTGATTAAAGATGCCCTTTTTTAACTATCAAATAGTGGATACAATTACACAGCATGGCTACATACAGGTTGGGGTTGCCCGACTGTCTATTCAGTGACGCTGAGTGAAGCTGCTTGATATTGTCCAAGGTTTGAGAAACTGTCCAGAGTGAAATGTGCAACTCAAACTAACAACTTAGAATTAAAGTCCTGAAGTTGGCTCCTATTCGCAAGCTTTTGTGAATTTTTCATTCCACCTTAAACGGTGCTGCAGTTGCCCGCTGACCACTTGGTTCCTTGGGAAGGGTATGAAAAGTGCCGACACCCTTCACAGCCTGAAACAGTACAAGTTCTGCAAACAGTTCTCCATTTCTACTGTTTTTGATCCATTGCTGTCTCTTACTGGCCTAGAATGTGGCCTGGTATAAATAACTTTAAGGGGCATAAATATTAATGAATTAAGACTATTACACAATTTAGGATTTTGAAATCGACTCGTTTTATCTCTCTCTTCTGCAAATGCAAGATTTGTATTTGAAGGAGAAGACAACAAGGTTTGAGGTTCGATGTGAGTCAGTTCCATTAAACTCTCCTTATACAACTACGCCAATGTAAATAGCTTTCCATTCTATGGCACCTTTGATAGTTCAAAACACACCCTTCAGTCCCCAGTCCATACATATTTCCATATACAGAAACAAAGCTGCAAAACAGCTCCGTTTTCAATCCATTGTTTTTGTGATGTCAAGAAAATCAACACATTTACATACAGTATATCCACCTATTCCACCTACAGCAGTTTAGACCCAGCCATTAACACTGAAGATAAGAAGTGTTAGCCTAGACTTCTTCTTGAATGAGAAAGCTGATCATTTACATTAATCAGTTTTCATGGCACATCAACAAAATCAGCCTTTTCTGTTTCTCAGGAATTCTAAAGAATAAAGCAAAGTTGTAAAATAGCCCTGTAAAAATGAACTGCAATTGTTTTTTCATGCATAAAATCACAGAAACATCATAAGAGGACTTCAAAGGAACAGCGTAGGCTCTTTAAGGCATATGGATGGAACACGAACACAAATGGTCTGAGTGGGCTTGGGTGATTGCTGATTAAAATGTGAGCAGTGGGAAGAATTTCCCGTAACTAAGCGGGGCGTATCCAAGGCTTTTAGGGGCGGGGGGCAGCCATTTTAATTACAGTATGGATAATCCTGTTAGCATGGTGCTAAGAGCTCACAGTCTCGCACAAAAGAGCAACAGGGAGAAGATATGCTTCGTTTTTTGACGGGATCTTGATTCTATAGCAACACAGGCACAAATGAGCTGATTAAGCAGGATGCTCCCAGGTGAACAGCTGACCACTGCGTCTCCCAAATCCGCCTTATTGAAACAAGATATTACGTTGCTCATAAAGAAGCCTAAGCTGTGACAGCCTAAGACTTGGGAAACCAGTTGCAGCCTCTGCGGAGGTGTTTCTGTGTGTCCGGTAGAGCAGATTGCGCTTTGGGTCCAGCAGTACCAACTCGTCCAAGAGAACGCTACAGAAGCCCTGCCAGCATGCCTGGGCCCCAACCCCCACCAAGCCTGCCTCCCTTTGGGCAAACACCTGGACAGCTCACACAGGGATATCTCTGTCTGTGTGCATGTTTCCAAGATCTGAAGAATGGCACAAACAGGTCTAGTGTTGTAAACACTGAATGATTCATAAAAGACCTGCACAATATTGACAAAATACCACTGCAATTATATCACTAAATATTGCAATTACAATATATCCTGCATTAGAATTTTTAAAATTCCATTTGTTTTTTTTCTTTGTTTTTGCATTTTACAGGCTTCAAATAACAAGTACTCTGATATTTGATAAACATCACCCTTAATATTTGTTTCTTAATTAATCTTACTTAAGTATGATCACTCATGTTATACAGTTCAACTATTCCAGGTGTACATTTGTAAAATGTTGATATATCCCTGTTTAAGACAGGCGTACCAAAGATGCCATAAGATAGATACGCTAATAGTTGTATGCAAAAGTGCGGGGCCCACCATCATATTAAATTTTATCGATTTTCTAAGCATAAATATGTTGATACATCCTCTATCAAGAACACACTTCTGCACATTTTAACACACAATTACTGTTTATTTACTGAATGTAAGAGACATAAAATGTGGTCTGTGCAAAAGTTAGCACATTTTGTTAGCATATGCATTTGTTTTAATAGACATTTTAATTGTTTGTTTTAAACTTAATGAGTAAATAAAAACATGTGCACTAAATGTTGTAGAACATGCCATATTCCTCCGCAAAATGCAGAAAAATATTTAAGTTTGCTTCTCTATACAGTTACAAAAATAAATAAAAATGACTAGGAGGGGTGTTAAACTTTTGCACTTACCATTCAAAAGCTATTCAGAGAGAAATCAGACTATGTGAAAATACAAATGTCACCATTTCTTAACATTTCGTTAATGTACGATTCTGTACTTGTGGATTGGCTGAATAATTGAATATTTACAGTGAACTGTTGCTGCAATGTGTTTTGGGGAGAGGATGGATTCCCTTTCAGAATTCCCAAGACCCCAAACCGATCATCTACATGATTTACATAAATAGTGTCATTACTCAAAATGGCAAACTTCAACAAGTCTGCCTGTACAGTACTGTGTGAAACTCTCAGGCACCCAAGACACATTGTGAAAATATAAAAATAAAATATATAAAATATAAAAAAAAATAAGAGTGATTTTATATATATATATATATATATAAGAGTGATTTTATGAATCCTCTCCATGGATCACCACCTTATCGTGGTGGAGAGGTTTGTGTGCTTGAAGGACCCTAGGAGCTATGTTGTCTGGAGCAAAAGCTCCTGGTAGGGTCTCCCATGGCAAACTGGTCCTAGGTGACAGGCCAGACAAAGTGTGATCCATAACCACCCCTATGAGGACAACAAAGCAGGACTTGTGTACCCTGCCCGGATCAGGGTCACCCTGGAGCCAGGCCTGGGGGAGGGGCTCGCCAGCGAGCGTCTGGTGGCCGGGCATTCACTCATGGTGCCCGGCCGGGCCCAGCCCGAAGGAGCTACATGAGTCCCCCCTCCCATCGACCCACCACCGATGGGAGGGGCAGTAGTAGGGGTGCGGTGCATTGTGGATCGGGCAGTGTCCGAAGGCGTGGGCCTTGGCGTTCTGATCCTTGGTTGCTGAAAGTGGCTTTTGGAACTTGGAACGTTACCTCACTGGCGGGGAAGGAGCCTGAGTTGGTGCGCGAGGTTGAGAGATACCGGCTAGATATAGTCGGGCTCACCTCAACACACAGCTTGGGCTCTGGGTCCAATCTCCTTGAAAGGCGGCAGTCAGGTGTGGGCTTTCTCATAGCCCCTCGACTCGGCGCCTGTATGTTGGGGTTTTCCCCGGTGGACGAGAGGGTAGCTTCCCTACGCCTTCGGGTTGGGGAACGGGTCCTGACTGTTGTCTGTGCTTATGCACCGAACAGCAGTTCAGAATACCCAGCCTTCATAGAGTCCTTGGAAGGGGTGCTTGAAAGTGCTCCTCCTGGAGACTCAATTGTCCTACTGGGGAACTTCAACGCTCACGTGGGCAACGACAGTAAGACCTGGAGGGGTGTGATTGGGAGGAATGGCCTCTCTGATCTGAACCCGAGTGGTGTTCAGTTTTTGGACTTCTGTGCAAACCAGTTTGTCCATAACGAACACCATGTTTGAACACAAGGATGTCCATAAGTGCACATGGCACCAGGACACCCTAGGCCGCAGTTCAATGATTGACTTTGTAGTCGTGTCAGCGGACTTGCGGCCATGTGTACTGGACACTCAGGTAAAGAGAGGAGCTGAGCTGTCAACTGATCACCACCTGGTGGTGAGTTGGATCAGGTGGTGGGGGAAGATGCCAGTCAGACCAGGCAAACCCAAACGTATAGTGAGGGTTTGCTGGGAACGTCTGGCAGAAGAACCTGTCAGATTGATCTTCAACTCACACCTCCGTCAGAACTTTGACCAGATATCAGGGGAGGTGGGGGACATTGACTCAGAATGGGCCATGTTCCGCTCCTCCATTGTTGAAGCGGCTGACTGTAGCTGTGGTCGCAAGATAGTTGGTGCCTGTCGGGGCGGTAATCCTCGAACCCGGTGGTGGACACCCCAGGTGAGAGATGCCGTCAAGCTGAAGAAGGAGTCCTACCGGACATGGTTGGCCTGTAGGACACCAGAGGCAGCTGGCAGGTATCGACAGGCCAAGCGATCTGCGGCTTCAGTCGTTG
The DNA here is from genome assembly GCF_015220715.1 of Pygocentrus nattereri. Taxonomy (NCBI): domain Eukaryota; kingdom Metazoa; phylum Chordata; class Actinopteri; order Characiformes; family Serrasalmidae; genus Pygocentrus; species Pygocentrus nattereri. The sequence goes on from NC_051229.1 coordinate 33,539,730, forward strand.
CCAAGGCAAAAACCCGGGTGTGGGAGTTCAGTGAGGCCTTGGAAAGTGACTTTAAGTCGGCTCCGAAAAGATTCTGGCAAACCGTCAGGCGACTCAGAAGGGGAAAGCAGTGTGCCACTAGCACTGTATATAGTGGAGATGCTGCTGACTTCGACTGAAGACGTCATTGGGCGGCGGAAGGAATACTTTGAGGACCTTCTCAATCCCACCAACACGTTCTCCAGTGAGGAGGCAGAGTCTGGGGACACGGGAATAGGCTTGTCCATTACTGAGGCCGAAGTCGCTAAGGTAGTTAAAAAGCTCCTTGGCAGCAGGGCTGCAGGGGTGGATGAGATCCGTCCCGAGTTCCTCAAGGCTCTGGATGTTGGGGGGCTGTCTTGGCTGACACGCCTTTTCAACATTGCGTGGACATCGGGGGTGGTGCCACTGGATTGGCAGACTGGGGTGGTGGTGCCTCTTTTTAAAAAGGGGGACCGGAGGGTGTGTTCCAACTACAGGGGAATCACACTCCTCAGCCTCCCTGGTAAGGTCTATGCAGGGGTACTGGAGAAGAGAGTCCGGCTTATAGTCGAACCTCGGATTCAGGAGGAGCAGTGCGGGTTCCGCCCTGGTCATGGAACACTGGACCAACTCTTTACCCTCTCCAGGATTCTGGAGGGTTCATGGGAGTTTGCCCAACCAGTCCACATGTGCTTTGTGGATTTGGAGAAGGCATTCGACTGTGTTCCCCGAGGTATTCTGTGGGAGGTGCTTCGGGAGACAGGGTACATGGCTCTTTGCTACGAGACATTCAGGCCCTGTACAAACAAAGCAGGAGTTTGGTTCGCATGGCCGGCAGTAAGTCAGACTTTTTCCCAGTGAGAGTTGGACTCCGTCAGGGCTGCCCTTTGTCACCGATTCTATTCATAATTTTTATGGATAGAATTTCTAGGCGCAGTCAGGGGATGGAGGGGGTCCGGTTTGGTGACCTCAGGGTCACATCGCTGCTGTTTGCAGATGATGTGGTCCTATTGGGGACATCAGGCCGTGAACTTCAGCTTTCACTGGATCGGTTTGCAGCCGAGTGTGAAGCGGCCGGGATGAGGATCAGTACCTCCAAATCCGAGGCCATGGTTCTCACACGGGAAAGGGTGGAGAGCCCTCTCTGGGTCGGGGATGAGCTCTTGCCTCAAGTGGAGGAGTTTAAGTATCTCGGGGTCTTGTTCACGAGTGATGGTACAAGGGAGCGGGAGATTGACAGGCGGATTGGTGCTGGGTCAGCAGTGATGCGGGCTCTTTACCGGTCTGTTGTGGTAAAGAAAGAGCTGAGCCATAAGGCAAGGCTCTCGATTTACTGGTCGATCTACGTTCCCACCCTCACCTATGGTCATGAGCTTTGGGTAATGACCGAAAGAACGAGATCGCGAATTCAAGCGGCCGAAATGAGTTTCCTCCACAGGGTGGCTGGACTCTCCCTTAGAGATAGGGTGAGAAGTTCGGTCATCCGGGAGGGACTCGGAGTAGAGCCGCTGCTTCTTCACGTCGAGAGGAGCCAGTTGAGGTGGTTCGGGCATCTTGTTAGGATGCCTCCTGGACGCCTCCCTTGGGAGGTGTCACAGGCAAGTCCACCGGGGAGGAGACCCCGGGGAAGACCCAGGACACGCTGGCGTGACTATATCGCCCAACTGGCCTGGGAGCGCCTCGGAATCCCTCCCAGGGAGCTAGTGGAAGTGGCTGGGGAAAGGGAGGTCTGGGCCTCATTGCTCAGGATGCTGCCCCCGCGACCCGAACCCCGGAGAAGCAGAAGATGATGGATGGATGGATGGATGATTTTATGAATGTTAGTGTGTTTGTGTAACCATTTCCAAGCCTCTCCTCGAGGAAGCCCAGTATTATATGTAATTAAAAAGCAGCTCCTGGTTTGATCAATCAGTGCTTCAGTAAATTGTGCTCATGATGTCACTGATGATATTAACAAGTCTCTGTGGCGGCTGTGAAGGTGTCAAGGAAAAATATGGACCCAAGAAATTCTTGTTACTTTTTATTGTTTTCGTGTTGATTTGAATTATGAATACGACTTTATTCAAATGTGTATTGTGATAAACTCACTGCTGAGGTACATTGTTTAAAAATTTGCTTAGATGCCTAAAACTTTCACACAGTACTGTATGTGCACATGTGGGATTGCAAGAATACCTCAAAACTGTGAAACCATGATTGGCCAGGATGCTCACAGCACACATTTAAAAATGACTGTGATTGGTTGGGCTCATTTGTATATTGCAATCTTCTGCAATACCAGTAATGCAACAGCCGATATCACAATAATGATTAATAAAAGATTCATTTTGTCATCCTAATTTATAAAAACAAACAATAACACAATTTTAATGCTGCCAAATGAACCTCATTCTTATGATTGGCTCAGAGGCTGTCCATGTTTTTGCCCTGTGATTGGTTAGCATTAGTAATTATTGGCTGTGCTTGACTGAGACAGCTGTTTCACTGTTCAACATTAATGTCTGTTCATGCTGTAGCTTATACCCTCACTTATCTCCATCATAGACTCCTCAGATGTGTGAGCGTGTGAGTGCACAATAGATATGTATGAACATCAGTAGAGTATCATAAGCTCACGAGCTCTCGGGGAGGAAAAGGGGGGTCCCCCTCAGGCCATTCATGCGCCATATAAACAGCGTCAGCAACTAGCAGACACTTTTTCAACATTGTCATCTCTCTCTCTCTCTCTCTCTCTCTCTCTCGCTCTCTGACACACTCACTTGTTTTTATACAGTGTCAGGACTTGGGCTCATACAGTTCTGTGCAAAAGTCAATGCTTAAGTTACTTGATTTTAAGATTTTAAGTTATTCATTTTTTAGATTAGAAGATAATCCACTTGCTTAATGAAGGACAAAATCAAAGGAAAATAAGCAAAAATAAAAAACAAAAAAACAGGAGTTAACAAAATATTGAAAGCTTCAGAGGAAATGGGACTCCTAATGACCATGCAAGAACTGGTAGACATCAAAACTGTCCCCATCAGATTAACAGCACTTAAAGCTTTCATCTGTGAGAGAGAGGAGAAAATCAAGCTGCTTCAGATCTGAAAACATCCACAGCTGTTTCTGTCCATCCTTCCACTGTAAGACGACCACTCAGCGTTGTGGGTCTGAAAGGACGTGTAGCTGCCAAGAAGAACCTCACTGAGAAAAGGAAATAGACGAAAGAGCATTCACAAGCTACTCAGAACAATGGACTGACCTCAGCGTCACTGAATGCGTTTGGGATTACTTCGATGGTGACATGCAGAAAGTGCAACCAACATCTAAGACTGAACTTTGGAGGTGTGGTAAATAATATTCCAAGAGCAGGTCTTCCAAAAGGAAAGGATGCTGTAATAAAGGTTAAAGTGAGCACACTAACTTTGCCCTGTGATGGACTGGCGACCTGTAACATTTCACCTTTTGCCCAGTGACCACTGGGATAGGCTCCAGCAACCCCAACCAATGTCTATATCTTGCCGTAAACCTAATCCTAATGTTTATTTCAATGATGACAAGAAATCGCTTTGTCTTTTAGCTTCTGAAAAAAATATATATATTTTTTATTTTTTTAAAAAAAGGAAAATGAAAAAAAAAAAAGCACTTTACAAAGTCAGCATTTTGTTGGTCCTGTATTTAAGCCCAGTTTCTCTGGTTTTCCAGGACAGCTTTGTCTTTGAAATGAATATAAACAAACTCACACAGACACACACACACACAAATACCTCTGACCATCAGCCATTTATGGCAGGTCTCACATAGACAGGGGGATCAGTGTTGGGCCTTGTTTGGACACTTTTAGTGAGCAGTTTAGCCCTGTTTAGCCCTGTTTAGCCCTGTTTAGCGCCCCATTTGGGCCCAAATAAATCAGGCCTGTCAGGAGAGAGGCTCCATTATGAGTGTGGGGGCCCCTGCCGAGGCCTGTCAATCACAGACCAGCCACCTACACCTTTCAGCCGCTAATTACAGGGAGCCGCGCCACACCGTGCGGAGGCTAACGGGCTAACGCGCAGAGGCCGCCTCTGTATGAGGAAAAATATTTGTGGGAATGTAGATTGCTGGGGATTCCCCCCTCCCTGACATCAGTTCTAAGACCTCTCTTTTCTCTCTTTTTCACTCTTTTTCACTCCACCCTGTAGTTCAAAAAGTGGCTGGCCAGGTTAACAGCAAGGCTAAAGCAACACACCCAGGGTCACCGGCCTGATTAGTTATTGACCCTTGAGTGCACAATGCCTGTCAAAATTCTGGAGACACCTAGCTTTTCAAAAAAAACAATTTTTAATAGATGAGAATGTTTTCATTCGTCCGTTAGGCCTGTGACAATTATTACATAATCACCTGATTGTAACTATTTGAGATGATCGCAATTATTTTTGCTGACCACAATTCATTTTTACAGTTGTCACAATCATCTGGTTATGTCACAAAAAACAGGTTTCATCTGTTGGGTTGAGGCAAAACATGTAAATAAAAGAAAGCAGAAAATATTTATTGAGACATCTGGGGTTTTACAAAAAAACAACAAAAGTTCCATCTTCTGATTGAAGGGCGGTGGTGATTATGTTTGCTTCTATGGTGCTTGTTAATAATACCTGTAGAGGGTGGCGGTGAGTAACGTTAAGTTTATTTGATGTTTGTTAATAACACCTTTAGAGGGCGGCGGTGAGTGACGTAGAGTTTCTTTGATGTTTGTTAATAACACCTTTAGAGGGTGGTGGTGAGTAACGTTAAGTTTCCTTGATGTTTGTTAATAACACCTTTAGAGGGCGGCGGTGAGTAACGTAAAGTTTCTTTGATGTTTGTTAATAACACCTTTAGAGGGTGGCGGTGAGTAACGTAAAGTTTCTTTGATGTTTGTTAATAACACCTTTAGAGGGTGGCGGTGAGTAACGTTAAGTTTCTTTGATGTTTGTTAACACCTTTAGAGGGTGGCGGTGAGTAACGTAAAGTTTCTTTGATGTTTGTTAATAACACCTTTAGAGGGTGGCGGTGAGTAACGTAAAGTTTCTTTGATGTTTGTTAATAACACCTTTAGAGGGTGGCGGTGAGTAACGTTAAGTTTCTTTGATGTTTGTTAACACCTTTAGAGGGTGGCGGTGAGTAATGTTAAGTTTCTTTGATGTTTGTTAATAACACCTTTAGAGGGTGGCGGTGAGTAACGTAAAGTTTCTTTGATGTTTGTTAATAACACCTTTAGAGGGTGGCGGTGAGTAACGTTAAGTTTATTTGATGTTTGTTAATAACACCTGTAGAGGGTGGCGGTGAGTAACGTTAAGTTTATTTGATGTTTGTTAATAACACCTTTAGAGGGTGGCGGTGAGTAACGTAAAGTTTCTTTGATGCTTGTTAATAACACATTTAGAGGGTGGCGGTGAGTAACGTTAAGTTTCTTTGATGTTTGTTAATAACACCTTTAGAGGGTGGCGGTGAGTAACGTTAAGTTTATTTGATGTTTGTTAATAACACCTTTAGAGGGCGGCGGTGAGTAACATTAAGTTTCTTTGATGTTTGTTAATAACACCTTTAGAGGGTGGCGGTGATTAACGTAAAGTTTCTTTGATGTTTGTTAATAACACCTTTAGAGGGCGGCGGTGAGTAACAAAGTTTCTTTGATGTTTGTTAATAACACCTTTAGAGGGCGGCGGTGAGTAACGTAAAGTTTATTTGATGTTTGTTAATAACACCTTTAGAGGGCGGCGGTGAGTAACGTAAAGTTTCTTTGATGTTTGTTAATAACACCTTTAGAGGGCGGCGGTGATTAACGTAAAGTTTCTTTGATGTTTGTTAATAACACCTTTAGAGGGCGGCGGTGAGTAACAAAGTTTCTTTGATGTTTGTTAATAACACCTTTAGAGGGCGGCGGTGAGTAACGTAAAGTTTATTTGATGTTTGTTAATAACACCTTTAGAGGGCGGCGGTGAGTAACGTAAAGTTTCTTTGATGTTTGTTAATAACACCTTTAGAGGGCGGCGGTGAGTAACGTAAAGTTTCTTTGATGTTTGTTAATAACACCTTTAGAGGGTGGCGGTGAGTAACAAGTTCTTCACACCAAAAAGACACTTTTAGAAAGTATATGAAGCTGAAAATTAAAGCTAAATATATCCAAAGGATTAGCTCATAGCTGTTTCACGCTACCTTTTTTTTGTAACTGAAAATTTCACATCACACATTACTTTCAAAAGATAGCCACCGTTATCATAACCAACAGTGTCTATATTTGTGCCCATGAACCAGAGCTTTTTAAGAAGCAGCCCGAACAGAGACAACACAGGGCCTTTCAACATACATCCACCACATCATCTCCATTCATGAATAAAATATCAGAAGAGTGAGAGAGCGATGAGAAGGCGAAATCTTAGCCGTCCACGAGCGCGTCAAACATCACTGGTGACCGCACTACACAGCCCGCAGCCTGCTAATGTATGGTGATGGAGTCTCATCAAAAATGCATGAGTGACATGAACTTCAGGCTTGCTTTGAAGTCAAAGAGAGCAGAGAGGAGATAACAGAGGCTAGCCTAGCATCCGTGTTTATAACAATGGTATTTATTTATGCAAAAGGTTTGTACAACAATGCAATGACAATAAGAGTGTTTCCACCTATAGATCTATGCAAATGAATGAAGCTCTGCTGATGTGAACCTGAAAGAAAACCAGCTGCAAATGACCTCAGTGCTTCACAACGTAAGCAAACTTTAAAGGGGACTCAAATCTCTTTGTGGTCCTATTTAGCACTGATGAGAGCACAGACCACTTGTTCGCACCACAATTCAGAAGCCAACTGGGTAAAACTGAATTACAGGGAGCATTGTTCAAGTTTATCATATAACAGATCTGCCTGGCTGAAGCAGTGGAGACCTCTAATAAAGCCAAGCTATTAAAAACAGTTGCGGTAGGCTCATGAAATCTTTTTGCTTCAAATGACTATAAACGGCTATAAATATACATACATATATACATACATACATACATACATATATTCATTCATTCATGCATTCATTCATTCATAAATTCATTCATTAATTTATTGTTTGTTTTATAAAAGCACTGAGCCACCTGAATCTGTGTCACATTGAATTCAATAAAGGAAAGGGGTTTCATTTTATACTGCAGACATGCATCACCCTTTAACTCCAGTAAAAACACTATAAAACACATGGGCTCTTGTGGCTTATTGCTTTAATATGCCAGTGCTTGTGTCTCTTTGTGAGATCACACAAACTCATACAAAGCCTTTATTTTGAGGGTTTATTTTACCCACTTAAGGGCTGGAAGACTGTAGCTATGTGCAAATGGTAAGTCTCAAGGTTCTCTAACTATAAAACAAAATGCAAAGCAGACTGGGGCCATTTCTTTTTCGAAACGCATGGATCAATCAGGCCGCACAACGAACCACAAGCAAGCCATACTGAGACCACCTCAGGAGATGGTCAAGGTCCAGTTCATTTTTGGGAGCGTTTAGAAGGGTCTGAGTTCATTTGACCCTGTTCACATAAGCACAGAAAGTCATGACTCAGTGGTCTGAGACCACTTGAAAAGTGTGAAAATATCCTAAAATGTGCGCTTGTTGCTGTCTTTATAGTGGAGAGAAAACTGAACGATGCTACAAAGTTTGGAAAGAAACGTTAAGGAAGTTTTCAAAGCTGCTGCTATGAAATCCCAGGTGGTTGCTAAGGTGTAGCTAGGCCATTGTTATGGTATCCCAGGTGGTTGTTAAAGTGAGGCTAGGCTATTGCCATGTTATCCAAGGTGCTCCCTAAGGTATTGGTAGACCACTGTTACGGTATCCCAGGTGGTTGCTAATATGTATGTATACCTATGTCTAGTATGTATACTATATTTCCAATTGTACACACTCACCCATCCAAACCATTGAATTCAGGTGTTCCAATCACATTCATGGCCACAGATGTACAAAACCAAGCACCTAGGCCTGCAGACTGCTTCAACAAACATTACTGAGAGAATGGGTTGCTCTCAGGAGCTCAGTGAATTCCAGCATGGTACCGTGATCGGATGCCATGTGTGCAACAAGTACAGTCGTAAAATTTCCTCACTTCTAAATATTGCACAGTCAACTGTCAGTCATATTGTAACAACGTGGAAGTGATTGGGAACGACAGCAATTCAGCCACAAAGTGGTCGGCCATGTAAATTGACAAAGCGAGGTCAGCGGATGCTGAGGCACATAGTGCGCAGAGGTCGCCAACTTTCTGCAGAGTCCATCGCTACAGACCTCCAAACTTCATGTGGCCTTCAGATTAGCTCAAGAACAGCGCAGAGAGCTTCATGGAATTAGTTTCCATGGCCAAGCAGCTGTCTTACATCACCAAGTGCAATGCAAAGCGTCAAATGCAGTGGTGTAAAGTGCCACCACTGGACTCTAAAGCAGTGGACACATGTTCTCTGGAGTGGCGAATCACACTTCTCCATCTGGCAAACCGATGGACAAGTCTGGGTTTGATGGTTGCCAGTTGAACGGTACTTGTCTCACTGTATTGTGCATTGTGTAAAGTTTGGTGGAGGGGGGGTTATGGTATGGTGTTGTTATTCAGGAGTTGGGCTCGGCCCCTTAGTTCCAGTGAAAGGAACTCTTAATGCTTCAACAGACTGAGATTTTGGACAATTTCAAGGGGACAGCCCCTTCCTGTTCCAACATGACTCTACACCAGTGCACAAAGCAAGGTCCATAAAGACATGAATGAGCAAGTTTGGTGTGGAAGAACTTGACCTCAACCTGACAGAACACCTTTGGGATGAATTAGAGCAGAGACTGTAAGCCAGGCCTTCTTGTCCAACATCAGTGCCTGACTTGGAAGAATGGTCAAAAATTCCCATAAACACACTGTTAAACCTTGTGGAAAGCCTTCCCAGAAGAGTTGAAGCTGTTATAGCTACAAAGGGTGGGCCGACATCATATTAAACCCTATGGATTAAGAATGAGATGTCACTCAAGCTCATATGCATGCGAAGGCAGACATATTAATATTTTTGGCAATATAGTGTATGTGAAATGATCCGAGAGATGTCCTTTGTGAATTAATTTGTTGCAATGTGATTTGAATTTTCTCAGCGTTTCACCAATCATTTCCTGTGGGGGAAAAAGTGTACTAATGCTGTATGAAGTGCACTATTCCTATTTAGTTTCTAAGATCCTGCAAAAAAGTGTAAAATAAAAAAAAATTAGGGACAGTAAGTTGGCTTTGTCAAGCTAACTTAAGTAGAGATTTTTTGGCCTCCGATTCCAATCACAGACTATAGTAGTATCTGGCAATGCTGTATTGACCCAATATTTTCTTTTTTTTTGTAGATAACAGTTACACAGCTCATACTATGAATACATTAAAGGTAGTACAACCAATCCAATTTAGGTTAGATATGATGGACTGCCAATAACTTTAAAATGCTACAGTAAAATCATTTAAATGTTATGAATGTACACAATGTGACAATACATTTTAACTACTTTTTAGGAATGACCATTTAATAATGTGTTGAATGTGTTTACTTCTTGATTGGCTTGGATTTCAATCTTCCTTCCCTAACAACCATCCTTTATCCTGCTCACACTCGCACAGAGACCTTGCTTTGCCAAATCCACCAGAAAAGGAACCACTTCAAATGGACAGTTGTGAATGACTAAAAGAATGTTAGCATCAGTCGGATGAGGCTCAGCAGCAGAAGTTTCATATTTTCCCACCTTGTGGCAGCCTAAAGATGGGAAAGACGGGAAAGACGTGTGTCTGTGCGTGTGAGTGTGTGCATGAAGAGCTGAATTATTCATTCAGAGCACACATCAGTCTCCCAACCCATCAATACCTTCCATTCCGTCTGCGTCTGTATACATTACAGTGTGTATAGGGTGTCGCCATTTCCCGCATGCCATTCGCACGAGCAGCCCAGGAAGAGAGACAGGAAAGGAGCTGATGGAGCAAGTGACACACATACATGAACTATACTTGAGTGACTCAAGCTGACTCTACTGCATCAAACATGACTCTGTGGCCAAGCCTTGACCCGGGAAAAAGCCACAATTAATACGGAATCTCATTTAACTTAAACTGAATCAATACAAACAGCAAATAAGAAACATTGATTAAAAATGACAATCAGAAAATTCCATCTAATGTTTTTTTAAGCAGGTAGACAGACATAAAAATTGGCACTGGCCACACGGGCCACCAAGTCAGTGAATTTTGTGGCCAAAACTTAGTTTTTTTGCCATTGCATTAGATATCGCAGTGGATACAATTATAAACAACAAAAATCGGATTCACCGCAGTTATTTGCATTTCTGACCAAACACATTTGTTGAAAGGGAAAAAGAGCACAATAAATCTCCAAGGCATGTATTTACTCAGACCCCAGACTTTGTATTTTTAATAGGCAAAAAGATGAATGTTGCAGGGCACTGGCCAATAAGCATGGTCTACCTTTATTTTTAAGACCTTTTTCAACTATTCATAGATGTTTTACAGATGACCGACTGCATGTGGGACTTGGCAGCATCAACACTCACTGTGCATAACTCACTATAGATTGTACAGTAAGCATCTTGGCCTGCAACTGCACTGGAAGATCTTTCCATTTTTTGGATTTTTCCATCTGTCCATCAGTCTGAGACTCGGTTTGATAAAACAAACAAGTAACCTACTGATTATTTTGAGTAGAGTATTTTGATTTTTTAACAAGGTCAAACGAGACACATGAACAGAACAGTAACAAACCATGCACAGTCCTTCACAGATCCCTATAAAGATTTACTTGAAAAATATATAAACACACTATGTGGCAAGAATCAGGTTTCGTACTGTAAGAGAGACCAATAGGTGACTGTAAAACTGTTCTCACAAAAAAAAAAATGACAAATAATTACTGCAGATTTATTAAAAAGGTATATTTTAATCAAAGATGATTTAATCTAGTAATCATGATAGATCTAAGCTAACTAAGTTTGGTAACACTGGTAACACGGTGCTGTTCCTAAGGCTACATGACACCTATATAAAGTTGTCTTTACCACTGACATAACCCTACATAACTTTGATCAAAATTGGCAGGTAAACTTTATAGCGAATGACGCTGTGCACATACAGCTTGCATTTCCATAGAAAAGCATTTCCAACAGAACAGAAATCTCTAGAGCAGCTGCACGAGTCTAAAGTCACCATGTTCGATGCCAAGCATCAGCCAGAGGTTAGAAAGCCCACCAGCACTTTTCTGTGGAGCGGTGGAACTGTGTTCTCTAAAGTGAAGAAGCTCATTCCAAAACATTCCAGATATGACCATCCAACATCAGCACCTGACTTCACTAATGCTCAAGGCTGAATGCAATCAAATCCTCACAGCAATGTTCTAACATTTCACTGCAGCAAATGGGAACAAACGCTATTAATACCCTTGATCTCGGAAGAAATGCTGGAGGAGCAAGTGTCTACAAAACAGTGCAATTCTACTGCGAAGATTTGATAAGTTGGAGTGAGCACTGACTCAGTGCTCTGCTCTGATCAGAGACCAGCTTAATGAGTCGCACTACTGAGATACACTATCTAATGATGTCATTAGAAAAGAAAGAGAGAAAACACAACCACAGAACTTCATTTTGATCTTGTTAACGTGAGTAGAAGCGGGTTAAAAGTGTCAGAGTCGCCTTTATTGTAAAAAGCCCTTTCAGAGGACCATCACTTTACAACACACACACACTCACACACTCACTCACAAAGTGCTAATCAGGTTACACTGAAGCGTGATAAACAATATGTACAAACACATTAAGCTTACAAATGGCGCCATTAAAAACAGACAAATGACATCAGCAGTGGCTGATTGTATACTGGTTGTAATCATCCTCTCTGGCTCCATGATTCATTTAATTTTCTCACTCTACCACATACTCACCTAGACTTCCATTAAAAAGATCAAAATCCCCTGTAATATTAATAGTAGGGATTTGATACATCAAGATGAATACAAACAGATTTTTTCGTTATATGACAGCTTGATTATTTTGCAGTTGCATATCTAAGAAAGCTCCTGTGTGTTGGTGAATCTCCTCATGCTGTCTCTGTTAGCAGAATGGGATGTTTAAGCAATAGAAGCCGAGAGGGAGCGTGTTATTATGAAATAACATCACGGCTGTGATGATCTACTGCAACCAGATGTTATTTCACGATATCACACCCTCTCGTATTCAATAACACACGACCTCAAGTTGCTTTTATACAACAGTTAAATAAATGAAGTAAGAAATTAATAAACTGGTCTGTGAACGTGGAATTTAATGTTTTAATGTTCGCAGTTCCTTCCGATAAATTATAGTTCCTTAACAAGCAGCTCGTTGCTACATCAGGGTAACGAGCTCCGCCCACTCGCTGCACAGCCAGCAGTTCGCTCTCCAGCTCCACACAGATCGACTGACCATTTGGGAATTTAGTCTAGTGTCATCTTCAGAGTCCGACTACATCGGCTGTCGGGCAAATGTGTCCATTTTCTGTTTGTGGCAAAGTAAGAAGTAAAAACGTTCAAATAGCTTGAGCGTCTCCTACAGCTGTCAAAGACCTTGCTTAGCGTCTCAGTGGAGTGATAGTGTTTGTGAAAAACCTGTGATGTTATGGTGAAATAACAGCACAGTTAGAACCTTCTTAACCAACCAGCTTGCGTGGCTGGAACTGTTGTATAATACCCAGCTTCTGATTCAAGCCACATTAGCTCAAAGTAAACTTCCTCGACATCACTACTGAAATAATTTACCATCGTGACATCATATTATGTTCGGTGTTAAAAGAAAAATTAGACTTAATGTGCAGGTTTCACTGCGTTAAAGTTGTAAAAACTACTCAGTGTGGGGGGATTTGGTCTTCCAACAAATCAGAGTGCAGGATGTTTAACAATATAAAATGGAAAGAAACAAACAATACATTTTAAAATTCCAACAAAATTTGATGGTTCTTATGTATAATTATGGATATATCAATAAGAAACAATCAGAGCTCTGATTACTAGCTATCGATGTGTTCGTTTTTAATAACCCTTTGTAGTATAGACTGACATATAAACTAGATGTGCAATTTTCTTCATTCATATTCATTTCTTCATTATCCATTTATAGTAATTTCCTGTCAAATGATCTAGCTCCACTTTTTAAATGTGAGCCATTCTGGACATTACATTTAGTTTTAACTTCATTCTTGAAGTTATACAGTTTCCTCAATCGCTGTGAATTCTTTTCATTCGTTTTATTTTTTGAGTTTCCTACAAAATATTTGAAAGCTATGAGGCTGTAAAGTATTAGTGTCATGTTGGAACCATTGTATGCATTTATCTGCAGCAACACATATTTTGTACCATTGGAAGCAGTGATTCCAAACAAATGGCAGTACAAGTGGAGTCATCATGTGTCCACTGAGTGCTAGACATGAAGGAAAGGTTGGGTTATTGGCTGTGGAGGTAATGTAATGTCAAGAGACCCATTAGAAGAACCTCATAAATCTGGACCCATTCTAGGTCCACGTGTGTGTGTGTGTGTGTGTGTGTGTGTGTGTGTGTGTGTGTGTGTGTGTGTGTGTGTGTGTGTGTGTGTGTGTGTGTGTGTGTGTGTGCGTGTGCGTGTGTGTGCGCGTGCGTGTGCGTGCATGCTGACCTGCCGGTAAGTGCCCTCCATGAGTGTATCCAGGTTCTGCAGTGGGGCGGGGGTCTTGTCTTTGAAGCGGGTCAGTAGGCGGCGCTGGATGGCTCTGAACTGGACGGCTCTCTCTGACAGCAGGTCCTGATACTTCTGTGCATTCACTCGCAGCTGCAAACAATTCCACAACATTATGAAAACGCTCTGTATTTAGATTATTCAGTCTAATCTGAAGCTCGAGTTTGGAAGCAACTAGATCTGGATATGGTTAAAACATTTTCAATCTCAAAACCATCACTAATACCTTAAATATGATACTGATGCCGGAGCTTTTTTCAAAACCTTCTATTAAACTACATGCATCTGGAATGTGATTTAGACAGCCAATCAGCAGTCTAGATTTTGGAACAAGCATGCTTATTGGTCTACTGGTGTTGATGAGCCTTAGAAACGAAATATTCAAATTTGGTATTGATACCCAGTAGAAACTTTTTCAAGGGATAACAAAAATATAATTTTATTCAAACAGAAGGGTTTTACTAAATGTATGCAGTAATAATATGTGCAGTGCATAAAACATGAATCTAATTATTAGATGTGTTGAGTTTAGCACCCAGTGATACTACATCATTTTAGTGCCTCTAATCAGATTCACTGGCATTAAGATGCTCCTAATGCTTCAACTCCATAAGGTGTGATACAAAAGTTGAATAAATCAAAAACTCAAGTATTGGTTGGTATTAATTTCTGTATTTCATCTTTTTAAAAGCCACAAAACTGTAGCCTAAACTGTATATAAACTATAATAAATTTAATCAGCAATAAAAGCAAAAAAGGAGCTATTTTGACTTTTTCATCGACTGTTTTCTGTTAATAATGCCATATAATGTCATTTCTGGCTGCTGCTTTGTGTTTATTAGATACATAAAGATGACAATCTAACAAACTCAAAAATGAAGAGTTTTTTTTAAATTTAGTTTAGTTTAGTTTAGAGTTTGCCACAGAGTCGTACCAAGCAAGAAAATACATCAACAGGAATAGAATTCACAGATCAATATTGATATGGAGCGCTTACCAGTCTGAATTTGTAATGAAAAACGTATTAAATTGGAGGAGAATGCAAAATATAGGCATTTTCACTAGTGCTATCAGACTTTTGGTCCCTACTGAACGCATGTGTGTGGGAGTGGGAATAACATTTCACCTCAAAGTGGTGGTCCACGGTCTCAAAGTACTCCGCCAGTGGGATAGGGCCGGAGAAACTGTTGCGGAAATCTTTGACACCGAGTTTGGCAAAATGCCGGTCAAAACGCTGCACCAGTTCCTTGGCAACCAGCCAGATATCCTCAAAGCTCTCACTCTGGATCCTGTAACGCTCTGCAGGACGGCCACATAAACACACACAAACACACACACACAATCCTATCATCCTTTGCTCTCCACAGCACCTGTAATTAGCTCCTGACAATGTACAGCAGATCACAGAACACACTCTCCTGATGGATATGTGTGTGTGTGTGTGTGTGTGTGTGTGTGTGTGTGTGTGTGTGTGTGTGTGTGTTCACTCACGGGATGTTTTGGAGGCCAGGACGGTGACTCTGGAGCCAGCGATGAACTGGAAGGCCAGAGCGTTACCCTCCTTATCCTCAGCCTTAGCCACAAACTCTTACACAGGGAAAGGAGACAGAAAAACGAGGAATGGAGAGAAGGCAGAATAAGAGAAAATTTAAAATGTGAAGAAGTGAATAAAAACAGAAAGCAGTGATTAGTCAACTCTGTTTGACCTGTATTACACTGAAACTGGACAAAAACATAATATTTGATGTTTTACTTTATGAACTTCATGGTTTCTTGTAAATATATGCTCATTCCAAAATTGATGCCTGCAACGCATTCCAAAAAATGGGGAGGAGGGGAGCATCTTTACCACTGTTACATCACCTTTCCTTTTATCAACAGTACCTGTTTAAGGACAGAAAAAACAAGCTGACCCAGTCGCCCCCCCCACTCCCCGACTTTGAACTAAACCAAACAACAAGTGCACAAATAAATGGAAGCTGTACTGTCGTATGTACAAGATTGGGAGCCTCTGGATAAATGACATGTTTGATTTTCTAAGCAAAAAGAAGTGAACACATTCTCTGCAAAGAACACACTTATGTACATTTTAATGCGCAATTACTGTTTATTTACTGTATTTAATATACTGGGGGAAAATAAAACATTGGATTGTGGCCTGTGCACAAGATATATTTTACATTTATTATTATAGGTTTTATTTTTTTTAAGCTGCACAAGAAAACAAATAGCAAATCAATAGAAAATGTACAGAATAAAGCAAGCCAATAAATGACATAATAACAAAAAAAGCATACAGATGGGAGTATGACTATTAGCAGAACTGAAAAATAATTATCACCATGTTAAATACCAACTAATAACTCAACCCCTTAAAATCCCAGGCGTATTATATCCCAAGGCTCAAAATGCAGTAACAATGCAAACTGTCTTAAGATTAAGAAACCTTTATTAGTCCCATAATTTCACCTCCACATTTAACCCATCTGTGCAGTGAAACACTACATGCACATTGGTGAATGCACACACAGTAGGGGGCAGTGAGCACACTTGCCTGGGGTGGTGGGCAGCCCTATCCACAGTGCTCAGGGAGCAGTTGGGGGTTAGGCGTCTTGCTCAAGGGCATTTCAGTCACGTACTGTCACAGGGCTGGTTCCCTAACCTCCAGCCCATGACTGCCCCCAAGATACTCTTGGGTTTTGAGGTGTGTGACAGAAGTTTGGCCATTTAAAGGGTTCATCAGTTGAGCAACTGAGTTTAACTGAGTAAATGTGACAGACCTTAAGAAATTAACGAAATAAACAGCACAGCACACAAACTGCATCAATATATTTAAATGATTTCAAGGTGCCATCCTGAAGGTGGCAAAAAAGTGGTATATCATATTTATCATATTACTAAATAAATGAAATGAGTTGGCTGAGTGAGAGAAGGCTACAACTGATTGCCGACTTACCAAGGACAGTATAATAATAACAATAATAATATTCCTTTCTCTTTCCATTTCTCTCTATCTCTCTCACACACAGAGTCTGACAGCGACAGGTAGACGGGTGTCTGCGGCCGCCGTCTCTCAGGCCGTCCCGCTGTGTGGCAGGAGGGATGTCAGACAGAGATAGAGACGCTTATCTCTCCACAGGACGCCAGCCAAGGTGAACCTAGCACAATGGCGGTGCTTCTTATCTTCCTGCCCCCCCGTGCTCGGCCGCTGCTTTTATCTCAGGGAAAAAGGGTCCGCACAGCCTGCTGTCTGCCATCCCAGCACTCCCTACAATACCCCCTTCAATACCCCCTCACCACAAACTGATAACCTGTCACAGTCAGCTGATAAAGAGGGGGAGACAACAGCAATGGCCTCCTGTCAACAAAGTAGCATGAAAGATGTGTTTACAGAGGGCTTATGGGAAAGTAGTTAACTACTTAAATATATGGAGTTTTTAAACACTGTGTCCACTCACTGTCCACTCTATTAGACACAACTGCGCTATTGGTTCACCCTGTAGATGTAAGATAGCTCATCTCTTGCTGTACAGTATGAGCTAACCATCCTCTAGTCCTTTATCAGTGGTTACAGGACGCTGTTGGCTGGATATTTTTGGTTGGTGGACTATGCTCAGTCCAGCAGTGACACTGAGGTGTTTAAAAACTCCAGCAGCACTGCTATGTCTGATCCACTCAGACCAGCACAACACACACTAACACACCACCACCACCACATAAGTGTTACTGCAGTGCTGAGAATGATCAACCATCCAAGTTGTACCTACTCTGTGAGGGTCCATGGGGTTCCTACAAAGTGCTACAAAGTGCACCTATATAGTAAGTGGACCTGATAAAATGGACAATGAGCGCAGAAACAAGGAGGTGGTCATAACAGTATGCCTGACCTGTGTATGTTGGTGTCTGAATTACTTCTTCTGTTCTGCACTGGCCCTACTTAGCTAAAAACTGGCATGTTTGTAGACAAAATTCAAGATTTAGTTAATTTAGCTAGGAAATATATTTCCTCCCTTTTTATAGATAACAGTAGCCATGCAGCCTAATAATCCGATAACAATACAACTAACAGCTTAACCGGAATAGACTAGTCTGATTGAGGCCTTTCAGAATACAATTCCTATCTGACTGAACGAAGTGGGTAATCCTGTAAATAATTAATTAAATAGAGGAATAATAACCATGCAAACGCCTGTATCCGATTACATTCCCATTCGAGCCCTCCTGCTACCCACTTCAGACCAGCTGCCCATGCCCCAGCTGCCACCACCTGCCTTGGACTAGCTGCCCACCCTACACTGATGTTCTCATAGACTCCTAGTTATTCCTAATACCAATATTACTGTTGTAAAAAGCGCTATACAAATAAATTTGATTTGATTTTGATTAGCAAAAGCCTGTAACGTTCAACACATCAGAGCAGAAACTGGTCCGCAGAGGAGATGAAGTTTATGTTCTGATCTTTAAAAGATGGCGGTGGGATGGACGTCCAGCTTATGTGTCTCAGAACGCGACGCCTTCCTCTCTGCCTTTAATAAGAACATGTAAAGTACATGTTCCTGAGTCTGACATCATTTTAAAGTAATTAAAAACATAAGCACTGCTCACTGCTGCTCATCTCACTCTGACTGGACTCACGTGATGCTCGTTGTCATAGCAATGTCTACACTAAGTGGTTCTCTACGCATGCGCATATTTTTGAATCTGATTACTTGTAATGAGCATGTAAACAATGATTTCGATTAGATTACTGAGTAGAGTGAATACAAACACCTCAGTCTTCATCTATAATCGGATTGGCAAAAATCTTTGTATGTAAATACAACCAGTGTGTCATACAATGTCAGAAACCACATAAACAAGTCTCTTTGAGATTACTTAACAAGCCAACATAGTTATAAAGCAAATATGATTTTCATAATGCATACGGGTACTCCCTTAGACTTGTAGCTCTGGTTTAAAAAAAAAAAAAAAAAGCACCATGTTTTGGCTGGTGGATTATATTTAGGATAGAGGGAAATTATATATGAATGGTTGGTCAAACTATGACTTTAACAATGCTTTGGTTTATTATATGGTAACTGAAGGGCATCTGTAACAATCACTATGTAAGTTTATATATACACTCACTGGCCACTTTATTAAGTACAGTTCAGTTGCTAGTTAACACAAATAGCTAATCAGCCAATCACACGGCCGCAACTCAATGCAATTAGGCATGTAGAGGTGGTCAAGACAACTTGCTGAAGTGCAGACCGAGCATCAGAACGGGGAAGAAAGGGGATTTAAGTGGCTTTCAACGTGGCGAGGTTGTTGGTGCCAGACGGGCTGGTCTGAGTATTTCAGAAACTGCTGATCTACTGGGATTTTCACACACAACCATCTCTAGGGTTTACAGAGAACGGTCCAAAAAAGAGGAAATATCCAGTGAGTGGCAGTTGTGTGGACAAAAATGCCTTGTTAATGTGAGAGGTCAGAGGAGAATGGGCAGACTGGTTCGAGGTGATAGAAAGGCAACAGTAACTCAAATAACCAAAACCAAAATCTCTGAGGAACGTTTCCAACACCTTGTTGAAAGTACGTCACAAAGAATTAAGGCAGTTCTGAAGGCAAAAGGGGGTCCAACCTTTTACTAGCAAGGTGTACCTAATAAAGTGGCCAGTGAGTGTATACAGTACTGTGCAAAACTTTTTTCTGGACAGTATGAAATTATTGGCTCTGGAAAACAATAATGTTAAAATAAACTGAGATAAAACATGAGTACTACAAGTGGCGACTGTGTGTGTGTGCCGGTGTCCCCAACCATTTTCAAACCTCTCCACAAGGAAAGTTACTTTCTACTACATTAAAGATGAATTCCACTGACTTTTTAAAGTTTTCCATGATTAACTAGTTAAGCTGTAAACAAAGTCATTGAGTGGTTTAATGTGCTGCAGTCTAGATAAACTGGCTCAGAGTGGTAGTGATTGGAAGAATTTAATGCTTCTAAAAGCTACATTACTTCAAGTTATCAAACAAAATGGTTAAGAATTTCCTGCCGGATGTCTGAGATATAGCTTTAGGCTTTGACCTACAATGTATTTTTAAAACACATTCATGGCGGAGGGGTACAAGGGGGGTTTCCAGATTTAGTACTGTTTTACCATCATTAACATTACAACTAAAAACTCAGAAGACGTGTAGGTTCACTAATCATTTTGCATGGTAGGTAAAGTGTCTTTATTTGTGTTGTAGACATTCCACAGTCACCACCACTGCAATGAAAATGCTTACATCTCATTAACTGAAGTCTACAGACATTTTGAAAAATCTGTGATGTTCCCTTTAAAACATTTGCACATATTCTAAAGTTATCACTATTATGAAGTGTTTACTGTCAAAAACACTCAAATGGTTTGAACAATTTGCTTAGACTTTTAAACAGTCTTGCATGTATAAAAACAGACCAACATGTCCATGAATAATAACTCTCAAGACTCAACTCAGCATTTGAAAACCATATCATAAATAGTCAATAAATAATGCAATTTGGCTTGTGTACTAGGTGACTTAACGCTGCTCCAGGCAGCGGCATTACGCCCTCTGTGTGTCAGTGTGGAGTTTCCGTGGAGGATGTGGCCCAGATGGCTGTTTAGATTTCATGGCCACTTGGCTGTGACCGTGTGGATGTCAAAACTGAAGCCGTTTCCTCCCACAGAGCCGCTGCTCCAGCACTGACGACAGACGCCACTCGCCTGCCACTACAACACTAAACACACACCTCATCCTGCAATTCTCCACGCACGATTCCAGCTCAAAAGAACAGTTCAACAAAAAAATCTAATTTACAGGTTCCCCTTACTTCGAATGTAGCCGATCAGCCAAGACATGCTCAGCGAGTTCAGTGTACAGGCGAAACTCAGGCCTCAAGATCTGCTTACACCAATGTAACATACTTTTGTCCATTTGTATAGGAACAGTAGGTCAGTGTCAGACAACAGCCTAATAAAAATTACTTAAAGTAATTACATAATTAAATAATTAGCTCCCACTTTATATTTAGTGTCTTTAATAACTGTGTAGTTACATGTGAACAACCTATGCAACAACAACGTAACTACTAATGATTTAGTCAGTGTTACAGATGGATTATAGAAGCAACTTCAGTTCTGGCTCATGTAATTGCACAAGTGTATCTTAATAGTAGTATCAGCCTATTCTCTCTCATGTAATTACACAAGGGTAATAACATAATTGTAATTACATTTGTAATCAGACTGGAACAGCAGTTTTTCCGGAAGTTTTTTTCAGCAGTAAAAGGAAGTTTCTAATAACTTACATTAATACTTCACTTACACTGTATCTGCCAGCTTTCCTAACATTTAGCCAGCATTTATGTTGCTAGTGCTGTGACACTGTAACCAGTTTCAGCTTTAAACCAGTCTGTAATGTGACAGAACAGCAGACGTCCCCTTACCTTAACATGTAACTTTGACTTTGATTATTAAATGTTTTGCACTATATTACCTCCAAAGCAACATATATATATATATATATATATATATATATTACCCACATAATAACTACACAGTAACTGTCAACTTCTTTTATAGTGTACCTCCACACTATAAGCTCCTGTGTAGAAGACACACATGTGTAACACAGGCTTCTGTAATCCATCTATAACACTGACTAAATCATCAGTAGTTACAGTGTTGTTGCATGTCTTATTCATGTGTAACTACACAGCTATTAGAGAGATTTAATATAAAGTGGGACTAATAATTACAATGTAAATAAAGTAACAGAGTGGTTTGGTGTGAAATGCTTTGTTCTAGAGAAACTTTGTCAGAGTTGTTCTCAGTGAAGGTGATGGGAACCAGGCGTCTGAAGTCTTTAATATTTTTATATTTAAGGCTCCGGCAAAACCCAGTGACCCAGAAGGATAAGCAGCTTAGATAACGTGTGTTGGTGTGTCTTAAACATATTTTTGAAAAAATAATTCATGGTGGAGGGGTGTTATAAAGCAACCTAGCTGACAAACAAAATGGATTTCTTTCAGATCTACCACTATTTCACCATTATCAGCATTTTACATAAAAACTCAAAATATATGTGTTGGTTCACTGGTAATTATGTATGGTAAAAAAAAAAACAGCTAAATTTGTGCTGCAGACTTTCTGACCTCTGGTCTCTATCAACACCACTGTAAAGAAATCTGAGTCGTTAAGCTTCTAATAATGCAACATTTCCAACCAAACCACTCTACTTTCTTAATGTTTGAGCAATTGCCATATATGGAAATTGTGAAAGATTGGTGGAATTCCCCTTTCACAACTTGCCATCAATTGACACAACTGATGAAGACTGTATGATGATTTGGAGATGTTAGAAAAAAGTTGTTGTACCGGTAGAAATTTGTTTCCCAAGGTTATAAATATTCTGCTTGATAGTTTTATTTCATTGGTTTGGTAGTAGGGAAGTAGCGCTGGTACCTGGGAAGACCTCGTTGAGGTTGACCGGAGGTTTGTTGGTATCCACAGTGATTTTGTACTTGCTGTTCTTGGAGGCTGAGGTTGGGCAGCACACCAGGCGTAGAGGCAGCACAAACTTGCACTGAGCCACTCGTGGAACTCCTGGCAACAAAGGCACAGAACAGGTCTTTACAAACAAGCTGACAAAGTAAAGAGTGAAAAGTTCAGTAAAAGTTACAGTTCAGTGAGAAATTTACAGTTTTACCTTTACTGAAAATGTAAATATGTCTGAGGTTTGTTTCTATAGTTTTCCACTAGCTTTAGCATTATGCAAACTGCATGCCTAAATCATTACACTTGCCTCAAGCTACACTTAGTTGTCTGATGTAATAGTAACACTGGCTTATGTTTGCGTATGACTTTCTGGCTTTCTGTCAGCATATGACTTACTTAGCATATTTTTTGTGCAAAAATCAGAGATAATGCTTTATTTATCAAACTTTCCAGTCAAAAAAGAACAGTTGTGAACAGTGGAAGGATGGACAGAAACATCTGTGGATGTTTTCAGATCTGAAGCAGCTTGAATTTCTCCTCTCAAAGATGAAAGCTTTAAGTGCTGTTTATCTGATGGGGGACAGATTTGGTGGTCTACCAGGTCTTGCAGGTGGTTGTCAGAAGTCCCATTTTCCAGTTCAGGAAACTCCTGTTTTTTTCATTTATTTGCCTTTGACATTGTCCTTCCTTGTGCAAGTGGATTATGTTTTATCTAATCTCTCCTGAAAACGAAGAATTGTATTTAGCGGATATTTTACTAGACATCAAATAAATGAAAGGTGTTCTCTGACTTTTGCACGGTACTGTCCGTTTTCATTGCTTGCCATATTTGCCTTGTAGCACCAGTGAAAAGCTAAAGAATCTCCTGGCCAAATGTCTTGGCTGATTGACTATATTTCGGGGCGGGGGCGGGTGATATAAATTTGCCTTTTCTTGCTGATCTATCATGATGTATATATAGTGATCGGCTGGCTCAAGCGGATGGAACAGGGGAAAAATCAGGAGCTCAACATTCACCTTCAACCCTAAAACGTCCCCGAATGTTCCTCTGCTCTCTGGTAGACCTACCCAGACTCATCAAATAGCACGTTATAGAAAAAGACAACAAACATCCCACATCTCCACCCTTCAATAATGTCCCAGGCACTGACCAATTAGAGGTTCCTGAAAGACCTCCAGCCCAGATTACCAGTTGAACGTGGCAACCGCTTTGGGCTGATTCTCAGCTCAATACGAAAGCCCTGGCTGGAGAAAACCCAGAACGTTAGCTGCTACTCCAGTTAGCGCTACGCTAATCCCTTCCTGTTATGTCTGGCCAGGTAACTGGAGCCACTGGCCGCCAGGCTCAACTCATGTCACTTTCACTAAGATAACAGCGCAGGAACAAAACCCCCTGAGGATGTGTGGGGCCACCCAATCTGTCTGGACTGACCAGAGAACAGCTGGAGTGCTGGGACACTAGCTTAAAGCCACATGCTGTGCTATTTTCCTTCACTGATCCGCCAGCAGTCCTGGCGAAGCACCAAGCTGAAGAGAGCTGGAGAAACTGACTCATACTTTACCTCACCTTCTGGGCTATCTTCTCATGGAGAACTGAACTGGAACCAAGCCTTATCACTGCTTGGACTGATCTAAGGACAGCAACAATAGACTTCACTGACCCTCTCCTATAAATCCCTGGAAGAATAAGCTCACTTCAAAGCTGTCTCTGCATAATCTAGATTCATAGCGATGAAGTAAAATGAACACATTTAAGTGAGCGCTGTTAAAGTGAGCATGAAAAAAGATCCAGATGTATCTCTAATGCTAAAGTGACAGTTGACATGGCAAAGGAAAAATACGTTTTTTCCCTTGAAAAGGCTGGAGCAGCTATATGATAGCTCTCCAGAAAGACAAACAAATTTGGTCGCTACAAAGAGACAGGGCAATTACTGAATCTGATTTGTGCTGTGGGTGGCCTTCTACCTGCCACAGAATCACCTGTGAAGCTGACACAGCCCCCTACAGGCCCATGGTGCTACTGCACCTCTACATGCTGAAGGACAAATAACAAAAATTGTATGTTATTGCAGGACAGGCCTACTCAAATACGTATTTGGCCAAAAATCTAATTGACATAGTTTTCAATCTTATCCAAAAGTAGTTAAGCAGCAAACAGAATAGGCCTGTGCTGGTAATTGAACCCTCTTAATCAGGTGACCATAGTAAAATGATTTTTTTATTTATTTCCAAACATATTTGTATATGTTTTCTTCCTCCTGAGCTATGCTCAAAATTAGCTACAACTGTCACTACTGAAGAGGTCAACGCTGAAGCATTAGTCTCAGTTTCGGGAGCGTTATGATTGTTTGTTAGTGACAAAACGGAAAGTTTCAATCTTGTGTTTTAATATGAGACATACCTGAAGAACAGAGTAACTCAACGCAAAAGGATTCTAGTCTAAATTCCAAGTTTGACTTTGAATCAACATGGTAGAATGATCCACATACGGGAAGATTCACTCAAAAGAGGCCTTGAATATTCTGTAATAACTGTCACTAGGATGAAGCAATCCGAACAATGTGCAATGTATCTCCTCAGTATATGGAGCTTCAAACAAGCTGGAATGCCCCTGTGTCGGAGCGATTAGGTGGGTGCCAGACAGTCGTTGTGATGTTTAACCTCTGAAATGCTTGCCGATACATTCGGGAACATAGAGCATCGAAATGTGTCTGGCAGAAAATGGAGATCACTTCCAGCATCGCATGTAATGCAATTGATTACTCATATGTTGAGTTTTGTAACGTATTTTTTGGTTCAGATTGCTTCATCCTAACAGGAGTTGCAACAGCATATTTAGGGCCTCCTTCGAGTGAATCTCCCTGTATAACCTTTACTAAAGAAACCGTGAAGAACCATTTGTTTAAGCATAACATGTTCTATAAAAAACGGACACAGAAATGGTCAGTCCATTACTTTAGCTGTACAGCTATGTTGGTCTCATTGCATTAGCTTCAGCGCAAAACTAAACATGATCGACTACGTTTGGGGTAAAAACTTGGGATAGAAACTGTACATTTGATTTTCGGCCAAATCATCACTTTAGAGAAGGATCTTCCTTCCTTCTGAGTCTACAGATCAACAGGTACGCTAATACGAGCCTACACATCACCACCATGACCTCCCCCAAACGGCAAACTGCCTTCCCCTCGTCCACTGAGCCAGGTTTCGATGTATGTGGGTGACTGCATGGCACCAAAAAACAACAGGTTTATCAAAAACAAACAAAATGGCAACGTCAAAATAAATGCATGACATAAACCGGTCAGTAAACTCGAGAAGTGTGACCGTGCTGCAGGTTTGGAGTTTGTTTCAGTGGCTGGTGTGACAGTGAGTGGGAGCGTATGGCACAGACTGTAAACACATGTACATAATGAAAGCATGACTGTATGTTTATGTCTCTATATGTCTGTGTTGTATATGTCTGTTAGGTTTTCTGTATACATAAAGAATCTGTGTATGTACAGTGGAGCTGTGTGTGAGAGAGCAAATGAAAGTTCAGAAGGATTTTTCGGTGTGTGTATGAGGTGTATCGAGTTTCAGACTAGCGTAAACACCACGCTTGTCCTTCCTGTCAGAGGTTGGACTCACCTGCAGGGTTCAGCTCTTTCATGGGCAGCAGAAGGAGAGACAGAGGAAAAAATAAGTGTCACTTTTGAGAGCACAGACTACCTCAGATCAGCTCACTGTCCAGTACACCACTGACACCAACACAAACAGACACACATACACAGGCATGGAGTTTCCTCACTGTATGCTATCATGTGGTTTTGAGTATACAGTCATACAGAAGAATCCGCACGCCCCTGGTCGAATGACATGTTTTTAATGGGGGCAGCCGTGGGCTGGAGGTTAGGGAACCAGCCCTGTGACCAGAAGGTCGCCGGTTTGATCCCCTGAGGATCAGGGGATGTGACTGAGGTGCCCTTGAGTGGTATTTCACTTCATGTATGGGTTATACTGCAGCAATGACATTTCCCAAATGTGGGACAAATAAGGGTCTCTCAGTCTTAATCTTATGGATTTTCTAAGTGAAAATAAGTTTACACATCCACACTTCTGCATGTTCTTAATGCACAATTACTGTTTATTTGCTATATTTAACGGATTGGAAAGAAAACACAAAATGCCTCTGATCTGCTCTGTAAAGATTATTATAAAATAATACAAAGAGCGCCTAAGATTTTTGGCTTTCAGCAGTAAATTGCAAGCATATAGTGATGTGTAGAACATAAAACACTTTTTCTGTTCATTTGAGGGGAGCTTTTACAAAAAAAAAACAAATAAAATAAAAATGTTATTTATTTCATGCAGTTACTGAATAATTTGCCATATGATGTGTGAATTCAGATGCACAAACCAAAATATATCCTGGAGAACAAGAGGTTAATATGTTATCAATTATTCGAAAAACCCTTTTCCATCACCCTTTTTCACATTTGGGCTTTAGCGACACTGTAACTTTTCCACCTTGCCCTGAAGTAAAAACTCTTTTTACAATATCTGGGTGTTTACATATTGGCTTGTTTTTTTTTGCAAATTTTTTTTCCCAAAATAAATAAATAAATAAATATTGGTGGATGGAAGAGCCACTATAAACACCTAATTTTCCATAATGGAGCAGAACCATTTAACTATGCAAATAAACATTACGCATTCAAATGATCCAAGTGTTCGCGGTTCAATATCGTCGCTGTCAAATGTATCAACATTAAATCTGCCCCTTTACAGAAGCATGTCTGTTGTGTCTGTTCCACAAAACATGGCAACCCAACTTTCGCATATGAATGTATATGTGAAAAAGTAGTCAGAGTGAAATTAGTCAAGTAAAAGATTTTATTTATGGAAAGTTTCACTGTGAACACGGCACCTTTGACCCCAGGATTATTAGTAAACATTTATGCAGTAACTATCACAAAACTAAGTAAAGTCTAATACAAGACAGAGAAAGAAGGGTGGGGCCCATATACAGCCACTTTTAGTGGCTACAAGTGGCTCATTGGGCATAATATGGTGACCAACAAGTGATCTATATCATTTAATACAGGTTTTCAACAACACCAGTAATGGAATACAAATATTCACAGTTAAAGACGAAAATGATATGCAAAAACAAACAAAAACAAAAAATGGACCAAATCTCTCAGCAAGAATGGGGGCAGTCGTGGGCTGGAGGTTAGGGAACTGCCCTATGACTGGAAGGTCGCCGGTTCGATCCACAGAGCCGAAAGTCCATGACTGAGGTGTCCTTGAGCAAGACAACCCCCAATTGCTCCCCGGGCGCCGTGTATAGGGCTGCCCACCGCTCCGGGCAAGTGTGCTCACTGCCCCCTAGTGTGTGTGTGCGTGCTCACTAGTGTGTATGTGGTGTTTCACTTCACAGATGGGTTAAATGCGGAGGTGGAATTTCCCTGTCCGTGGGATTAAAAAAGTATCTCTTATCTAATAGCCCTATTTTTTGGGAGACTGAGAGCTTGTAAATCAAAGAATTGGTCTTGCCTCTCTGGGTGGATACAATGGCCTTTCTAATTCCCCCAGCACTTTGGGCAATGAGAGTCTGTTGGCTAACATAGTGTTCTCCTCCAAATGTACTGATCTGTTCAATGATATTGCCTTAGCAAAAGGTTTTTTGTTTTTCATAACAAAACATCATTTTTGTACCTTTAAGCCAACCAGCATAAACTATCCAACACTTGCGAGGTTTGATGTCAAATATGTTTTTGATACTTGGTGCTGTCTAGCAGTTTCGGGTACAGAGGTCACTCCCCTTAAGATGCATTACCAAGAACGTTTTGGGGTGGACATACTTTCCTATAAGGACTTTGAAAGAAAACATATCCACATCAGTAATGCTAAATAATGGAGAGCTAATTTGACTGCCCACAGGTTGACTGTGATAAAGCTCACCACTTGGCTTGGACTCCAAAAAGCCATCCTGACAGCCTAGAATAATGAACTCTGACAAACTCTGACAAAATGTGCAGGGTAAGAAAGCCCTGATCCAGACCAACACATCATTTTATAGAGGTCTATTATGGAAACATCCATTACATTCCAGGATAAGCACACATTTGTACCAATACGACCAGATGCTAGGCTTTCCCTTTTAAAACTTGAACAGAAAAGTCAGCAGGTGGAGAGAAATAACTACACTGTAAAAGCCCCACTTTTCTCTCCAGCACGACTTCACTCCTCTTTAAAAAGCCTTTAAGTTCTTAAGTTTCCTCCATACCGGGCCATAATAGCTGTGGCACTCAACACTTTTCAGCCAGTGTCAGACCTTCTGAAATAACACCTGGGGCAGAGCTGGAGCGGCCTGGCATGGTGAAGTGCCAGTGCCTGCCGGGGCTTTAAACCCCCCCCCTTGGCTTCCAGAACCGCATGTGGCATGGCTGCAGGCCACGCAAGGCTGGAAGAGCTTCGCCGTGTTCACTGAAAGCTGGGCAGAGCTGTGTCTGAATACATAATGGAAACTTTAACTCCTGCTGTAAGCCCCTGTGCCCCTTCTTCATTTATGCGTTAAATAAGAGAAAACCACCATTACATGCAGGGCTAGGCATTTTAAGTAGCAGCCACTTCAGTCGCTCAACCCACGCTCCCTACAACATCCCACTCTTCTCTACACCACTACCTATGGCAGAGAAAGTGATTTCAAATATACCTCTAAAAAAGCACCACCTGATTCCCCCATTCAGATGCTGGAAGCATGATTTTAAAAAAAGTTGGATTAAATGGGGAAAGCAGAAAAAATAAAGACTGTGACTATAAGAACTGGTACATCATTTGTAAACACTGCTTAACCCCTTTTCACAGTAGCCAAAAACTGCAAGACTGTACACACTGTATTTAGACGGAAATGTGGCTGATTTACAAAATCAAATGCAAACTACATTCTCATCTTTGTAGGTGAACAAGCAAGTCAACATTTATAAAAGTGGTTTTATTGTGTGTAAAATGTTTTTTTTTTCTTATTGTGGCAGTACACATTTTTTTTTTAATCAACACAGCATGGCCATCTTTGTGGAGCGGTGTGAACTGTTTTCACAGCAGGGGGCTGTCACCCCTCCCCTTTCGCCCCATCATTGCCCATTAGCAGCTAAACACTTGCTCACAAAATTTCACACTAGATAATATGATAACAGAGCTAGGGGGAAACATTTATTTGCTTTTATGTATTAAAATATCTGAATTAACACTAGGGAGCTTGCACAAACAAGGACTGTTATGAACAAAGTGTAAGGGCTTCTCCCAATTACACACTACAGTCCATGCGTCAAACAATACTATTTGGCCTGCAAAATTATTTACATTTTTCTATGAATATTAGCCTATTTCACCATGAAGCATGCACTGCAATGTCATGTGTGCTCCCACCCGCTTCTTAACCGCGACGTATGAGACAACATCATTAAAAAAAAGAAGTGTCCAGTTCAAGTGGACATTTTTTAGGGAAATTTAAAGAGGTTTAACGGATATCTGCAGCTCCTGTAAGCTGTTGTTTTATATACAACAATGTGTTTTTTTTATAATTGTTCAAGTATTTGGTTGCCATTTTTCGCCACTGTTGTTTTGCCATGTTTTGAATAAGCAATGGCCGTGGCAAAATGTTAAATCTAAAATAAAAATAAAATAAAAACACAGCTGGCCAACAGACGTGTGTCACGATTGGCTCCTCCCACTCCATGTGCCTTTTTGTTTTGGTTTGTCCATGTGGTTTGTTTTGGTTTAAGTCCTGCCCCCTGTTTGGTTACTCCGCCCCTGATTGTGTTTACCTGTCCCTCATTGTTCCGTGTATTTAAGCCCTGTGTTTGCCCCTTGTGTTTGCCGGTCTTTGTTCGATGTACCGTTCTGTTTGTTGGCTTTGTTTGAATCTCTGTGTTGTTCATTGTATTCTGGTCTGTCATGTCTGAACCCCGTTTTCTCCGTGTTGGCTCTTTGACCCTGGACCGTTTTGACTATGACCCTGGATTTGCCCATAATAAATCTCGCTTATCTCAGCGTGTGCGTCCGCCTCCTCGCTCCCCCTTACAACGTGTTGAGATTATTTAATATATGGTTGAGTTGGACACCCTTGCACGGTAAGAGCAAATCACAGCATCACAAAAACGCTAATCGCTAATAGAATATCACAGAAAAGTCACTTATGGTTTAACTAGATATCTATAAATGTGCTACGCCAAAGTGACTTTCAATAGTATGTAAATGGAGGGGATACGTTTGTTTTGGTGCTTTGCCTCCAGCATTTTAACATTTTTTTTAATGTTTTATGACAGAACAACTTGCCTACCATCTGTTGAAAGGTGCTTGAATTATTTTAATATTTTTTAATTTCATGCCAATAAAGCTCCATAATTTCACTGCTAATTCATTTGAATTACTCTAAGGAAACAAAATGCCACTTCCAGCCGGCTAACGGGTGTAAAAAGTATTATTGTGTGCTAATCAGCAGGTGAAAAGGCTCCTCTGGCAGAAGGCTGAAGCAGTAGAGTCGGGGCCCTTCGCTTGTTGTGTATTTCACACATCGTTAGAGCTGATGAAACCCAGCATCTGGTGCTTGGCTCTGGGTACCAGCTACCACTGCCAAAACGGGAGGTTAGTGCTGGGTTTAGCATAGCTAAAGAGAGATGCTTGTAAACTTTGCATTCATTTATCACTCAGGTTCCCCTCTTGCACACAGTTCAGCATGGCCGAAACACAAAAGGTAACAGAATGTGAAATGCTGTATTTAAAGCACTGAGCTTCTCCCACATGTATACAAGACAAATAGTCATTACTGCGAGTGTGTATTTGTCTTACTGGTATTGTCCTGTATTTATTGCTGCTTTTTTCCCACTTAATGTTTGTAGAATTATAATTAAGCAATAGAACAGGAGAGGGAGTGTGTTATTGTTAAATAACATCACGGCTGTGATTTGGTCGCTGTACATCATCACAGGCATGACGTTATAGTGATAACACACTCCTCAATTTATCCCCCTCAAAAGAGTTAATTAAATAAAGTAAGAAATGAATAAACTGGGCCGTGAACACAGCATTTAATATGTTCTAGTGTTCAGTTCCTTCCGCCAAATTATGTTTTTTAAACAAGCAGCTCGTTGCTACGTCAGAGTAACGAGCTCCGCCCACTCGCTGCTCAGCTGGCAGTTCATTCTCCACCTCCTTACACTAACCCAAACTGTCGACACACTGAGCAGCTTTTCTGTTTTTCACTGCGCCAGTTTTAGGCTCAGCCTGATTTGGTCCGACTCTGAAGATCAGACGTTTGGTGAATGATATTGGGTTAATTTCTAGCTGATTCAAGGTTGTGTAGCTGTTTTTCTGTCACAGCGGCCGACTGAAAAGCTGCTCAGTGGTGATGACAGTTTGGGAATTTAGTGTCGTCGGTCCGATGTGATCTTAAAAATGTCCATTTTCTGTTTTTGGCAAAGCAAGAAGCAAAAATGTTCAAGTGGCATGAGCGTCTCCTACATCTGTAAAAACTCGTTGCTTAGCAATGGCGTCTTAGAATGTTTGTGAAAAACCTGTGATGTTATGGCGAAATACCAGCACGGTTAGAATGCCTCTCAGCCAATCAGCTTGTGTGGCTGGACCTAACTTGTATAATACAGTACATGGAATAGTAGGAATGAGCAATGACAGAATATAAAATCAATATTACCATAAAAATCATATCACAATACACTGTCTAAACATATACAGTAGGTATTATCAGTACTTTAACATTCAAATATGTTTGGAATCAAAAGAAAAAATTCACTCTTAAATGTATAAACCTGGCGCAGTCTGATAAATTATTGGGTTTCGTGCTGGGTTGGGACATTTCAGTCAGGCTAAGGTCTGTTTTGTAATGAATGATTTAAAAAGTAGTAGATCTGTACATTTTGGGCACTTTTCTCTCATAAGCTCTCTCATGTGCGTGCCTATTTTACAGCTTGCAGAAGCCGGGCCTAAAGTTCGTCTGAAGTTCAGCTTAACTTAATCTGTTGTGATCACACAATAGATGATGACAGGGATGTTTAAAGATTTTCAGCTTACAGACTAAGCTAGTCTGAGGTATTGGCAGGGTATTGGCATTTCCACAAAATATACTGATAATGTACATAATACCAGTTTATCCCAGCAATTCAAGGCCTTAGTAGCAAAACAAGCACTATAAAACCTGTGGTAATTACAGAATCAAAGATAATGTAAGCTTCATGGTCAAATGTTCCATTCTACCGTTACTAGACTAGGCACCGTTAACCATATAAGGTGGAACAGAAACTGCAAGTAAAACGCTGCCAAATAAGAAGCCAACTTTTTGTGCATCTGTGCAGACTGGGGTTTAAATTTAGCAGTACCATTCAGGGTATGGGTTGGTATCAGCCTTCAATTTAATGCCTGTGTAGACCTCTAATTCCAAGCATTTCTCAAGCAAAGAGTTATGTGCCATTTCCAAACACACTGAAGAACATGCCAGTGCTGCCCATAAATAAAACAACAATATAATTTGCTTTAGTTATTTAGTTATTATTAAGTGTACAGGGGAATTTGCAAACACCCAGCAGCTCTTTCTGAAGGGAGCAATATGTTGAAAGCCGAATTGCACAACCAGGCAGAATTATGTTCTCATGTGGGCTCACTGAATGAACTCTTTTCAAACAAGCAAACACTTTTTGTTGCATAATGATCTAAAAGCAGAGGCTAAGCACTTCTAAATACAGCAGCTACTCATGCCTTGGTGTGCACATGGTTTCATTCATAGAGCCACCCTGTTTTATTATTGCAGGTGTTGGGGATTTTCTGGAGAGGTTATGCTCAAAAATACACCCTAATAGCCCTTTACTGTAGTTACATATTATACTTATTTTTCTTGCAAAATATATTTTTTCAAAGAATGTATTGAAAGCCCAAATATATATTGAATAATGGATGGATGGATGGATGGATGGATGGATGGATACTTAACAAGCAAGATAAAAATTCATATTTCGATTTGTTTTCCCAGCTCACAGTCCTAATAAGAACAATGACTAAGGGCATATTTCATTAAAAAGAAAATAGATGTGGTGTATCTGTCTGAGGCAGGGGTGCCCAATCTTGGTCTGGGAGAGCTACAACCCTGGAAAGTACAGATCCAATATACACACATTATTCAGATGCACCTGAAGCCCTTCATTAGCTGGATCAGGTGTGTTAGATTGGGGTTTAGCTGAACATTGCAGAGTGGTAGATCTCTGGGACCTGAATTGGCTATGCCTCCTTTAATATTTCGCTTTATGGTTGAGAAATTGCAAGTTTAAAATCGGCACAGAGCACAAACAGGAACATAATTGGTCCTTTTGCCATACCGTCCATCCCTATGGAATAGCTGTCTGTATTTTGTGCTTTTGTCGCTCTCGATATCCACCCTCATCATAAACTGCTACTACTCCATATTGGATGAAAACATTGTATCTCAAATTTAGGAACTTTACAGGAGATAGACAAAACATACTGTACTTTTAATGCAAGTCAATGTAACCAGCCTTTTTTCATGTAACCTTGGTTAATTTCTTTTGGTTCTTTCATCATGAAATTTACGCACAATATAAAGGACAACAGGTATTTTCAAATTATGTCAAAAACTGAAAAACAACAAAAATGGAGAGAAGGTTTTGTTCTGACAGCAGCGATTTCTTTCCTTACCCAACCCCTGGCTTAGTCTCACTTACAGGCGTGATCTTGTAAGGAGAACATTTGAGGATAACCATGAAAAGGATCACCATTTTGGGTGGAAACAAAGAATTATTAGAACGGGAACATACAGCATATGGAATTTCAAGTACAAAGCTTTATGAAGATGGAGCTTTAAGTATGGGGCAATGGTGCATTAATTTCCATTGTCCAATGGACAATAATAAACATTACTTCTTATAAGGGTAAAACAGTTCCACTAGCTAATGATAACATTTAGTGATCTTGTTTTGCTTGTGTTATTGATGAAATTTTAGACGTGAATTCTCAGATCAAATCTGGTCCCACAAAATTACTCCTGAGATGAGATACATGAACATAAAGCTTGACTTGACATTAGTTCCACAATGCCTTACTCAAGCACACGGCAGTTCATACAGCCCCAGAGCATCTGTCTCCACTCTACAAAACAAGCCTCCCTAAAGACAGGCCACTTGGGTAAATCCCAGCTGAGTGGCTTTCAAAGTGGACCCGACAGGCACAAATCCCCTCTTAGTGTCGGGCTTCTCTCTTTTTGGCTCTGGGCATACGGCTAGTCTCAGTTATGTAGTGGTGGTGGGGGCTGTCGGGGACCATGCTGGCGTGACAGCAGACGCGCTAATGTGACATGGGCAGCTGTCTTGTGGATCTCAGTGTGAGTGGGAATGAATGTGAAGTATGTGATGTAAGCCTTAAAATGACTTGTGTGAGTGGCTTTGAAGTGTACGCATATGGGGGGGAAAGGGTGGGTCCTACCAGGTGAGAGTTTACAAAGGTGATTATAATAATAAGGGGATGTGAAAGAGAAAGAGCAAGACAGAGAGAGAGAGAGGGAGAAAAAAGAAAGAAAAATGTAGCATGTCAGCCAAATTAGGCTACGTAGTCTTCAATCTGATTAAGACAATTATAAAAACAATCCTTCCATATTCAAAGTTATTGTAAAATATTCATGGCCTGATATACTAAACCTGGAAACTGGAAAAATGAGAACCGTGTTTTAGATTGACATAATTTGAAAATATCTGTTGCCCTTTACATTGTCCGTAAATTTCATGAAGAATGGACCAAAAGAAATGATCCAAAATGACTTGGAATAAACTCTGGTTCCATTGACTTACATTAAAAGTAAAGTAGGTTTATTCATTCTCCTGTAAAGTTGCCATTTTGGAGATATGAAGTTTGCTTCTGACAACAGCGATATACATTTTGAGGGCGGTTCTCTGAAATGTGGGATGATGGCACAAAAATGGGTGAAGATTTTTTTTACACCCCTCCCCCAGTCTTTGTGTTACTGGCATGCAGAAAATGTTGATTGTATTTTAACTATGAAAAATCAAATGTGTGAAGATATTGGAAGTGCAGCTGATTACATACAGAGACGAGCCAAAGCATTATGACCACTCACAGATGAAGCGAATATCACTGATTATCTCCTTAACAACGGAACATGTCAAGGTCTGCAACTGGTGTTGGTTGCAGAAGAAATGGTCAGGTGCAAAGACCTCAGTGACTTTGACAAGTACCAAATCATTAAGGCCAATCAGAGCATCTCCGAAACAACTTGAGAGATGCTGGTCAGTTGTAGTGAGCTCCTACCAACAGTGGTCCTGAGAGGACAAAACACGAATCGGTGACATGGTGTTGGACACCCAAGGTTAACTGATGTGTAAGGTCAATGAAGGCACTTCTGTCTGGTCCAAACCAGCAGAAGGGCAACAGCAGCACAAGTCACAGGAATTTTTAATGATGGTTATGGGAGCACATAGTGCATCACACCCTGATGTGTATGGAGCTGCATAGCCACAGACTGGTCAGAGCACCTGTGCTAACCAGAACTGGAATTTGGAGCCTGGTCCAACAGGTGCCGTTTTCTTTCACACCATGTGGACAGACGGGTATGTGTGTAGTGTTCACTTGGGGAAGTGATGGTGCCAGGATGCTCTGTGGGAAGAAGATAAGCCAGAGGAAGTGTGATACTCAAGGTGACGTTTTTCTGGAAAACAACAGGCTTTCACGTGGATGTCAGTTTGATGCCCCCTTCCTAGACATGATTGCAGACCAGGTACATCTTTTCATGGCGACGGTATTCCCTGAGGGCAGTGGCTTCTTTCAGCAGGATAATGCACTACAATGCATACATTGTTCATGAACAGCTTGAGGAACATCAATCCAAGTGAGCATCTGTGAGTCCAATCCGTGGAGCCTCCCACATTGCAACTTTAAGGTCTTAAATGATCTGCTGCTAATTTCTGCATGCCAGATATCACAGGGCACCTTCAGAGGTCATGTAGAGTGCATGCCTTGGTGTTTTTGTAGCACGCAGAGGACCAACAGCATATTAGGCAGATGGTTATAATGTTTTGGCTGATCAGTACATTCCATTTGATTTACTGAGCTTCAAGTCATTAACAACAGCAACAGGATAACACGGTTTAAACTCCTTTGACCAGAACGATGCAGCACAACATGTGCTGTGACTAGCTTCAACAACTACAGGGTCAATACGAGGTGTTTAGAAAAAAATTCATCCAATTTCAAAATGATTTATTTCACTTACAAATCATTACAGAACAATGTAGTAAACTGTAAATGGTTTCATTGAACATAAAGCTTATTATTTAATTTTACAAGTGTTCAGTGAACCTCCTCCAGCTGTACAGACAACATCAGCGCCATAGTCAAATTCATCCCACACTCGCCTGAGCATGTCGGGTTTCACTGCACTCACGGCTTTTTCAGTGTGATTTCGGAGCCAATGACGAACGCTCTGAGCTGTTGGAGGTTCACTGCCAATGAAAATCACATTGCACAGTTATGACAGATTCACTCGAAGTAGAGAACGCAGAACACTTTCTGCTCTGGGGTCGCATCTCCTCCCAGACTGAAGGGAGCCTACACTGACAGTCTATCACCCCCTCTTCCAATTGGTATGTGATTGGTTCCTTGGCACCTCACGGTTGAAAAAATATGCCGCTTTGAAATCGGATGAATCTTTTTGAATCACCCTGTATAACAGCAAATGTTATATGGTTTGTGAGAAGCAGAACATGCAATCAAGACTAATCTTTCAAGATATGCAGATTTTTTTTTTTTACATGAAAGCAAGTCTCCTGAAAAAAAAAAAAAAAAACAGAAGTTTTATAAAGATAAAGAGTGGACACAATCAATACAGGAGACTTGTATATTATGTTTAGCAACTGAAGCATCCATGTAATTCTATTCAAATTCAAATTCTATTCAAATTTGTTTACTGCCCTGTTTATGATTTGGAAGAGTGAATAATGAATAACCATCAACATACCTAATGGCCATACTGACTGAAAACTGAATTAAAGTATAGGATTGTGTCTGTGACTTTCTCACAGTTCTGTATGAGAACAAAACACACAGGGCAAAGAGGAAAGAACGAGTGGGAGAGAACATATGACTAAGCGGTCTGTATGTACAGTGTGTGTACGTAGTCTTCCATTGGGAGTGGGGTTTCCCCTCTGCGTAACAAGGCTGTGTTAAAAGGTGTGACAATGCGTATTGGTGAGAACAGGGTCCTACCTGTGATCTAATATGTCAGACTGAGCAGGCCGAGTCTGAGAGAGAACGAGAGAGGAAAACCTTTCCACTCACTATTTTTAGTGGGACAATAAAAGCAGAAGGAAAAAAAAAAATCCAGATTTAAAGCCCTTTTAGGATCCTTTCCACAAGTCGCTGCCAACCCGTATGCCGTCCAAAGGAAACAACTGCACAAATGTGAGTCTTTTCACTTTTTCTCGGTGAACATTTTGAATCGAGTAAAGTAATCATAAAAACCGGCATGGCATTTTCATTGAAATAAAGAGGCTTGGTGAGGGAAGAGGATAATGTCTTCCAGAGCTTAACTGCTGTCTGAATCCAGAACCTGCTCCAGACAGGCCAAGACACACATGTACGGAGTTTCTCAAAGTGCTGATCTAAGGTCAGCTTTGGTCAACGATATTAGGTAAAAAGCCATTTTGCGATATTTTAGGTGTTTGTGATAAATATTGCAATATGTGAATAAAATGTACGTTAAGTTTGGACGATAATGTAGCAGAGCTGCTGCACAATTAAAAAAAATAAATTTAGTTCTTAATGCCTCTCTAAGACCTCAGCACACCAAAAATAACAACATTTCCACCACATAACAACACACACTCATAGATGGTATGTATTAAATATCTACTTTATTCAAATGTACTGGTTGAAATAAAAACATATATCCTTTGAGAAGTCATGATTCTTACATGACCTTTTCAGTGTGTTTGACTTTATCAGTTCTGTTGTTCTCTGGTCCTTCATCACTGGTCAGTTTTGGCCACTGAACCACTACTTATGTCTTAATAGTATAACTGCACAATTAAAATCAATTAATTTTATTGTGTGCATAATGTGACATCCTGGATTGATAAGTTTTTATTAGCCAACTTTATTAAAATGATTATTTTACATTTATTTACATTTATAATTTTACTATTGGTTTATGATCAAATCTGGTGGGCTGATTTTGGCTGGGCTTCCCAAAAGCATTTTAGCACATAGATGATTCTTAAATGGCAGAGCAAGCATCACGGTAAACACTCTTTCTACCAGAGAAGAGGATCTTACCAATAAGATGCTTTTGGGAAACTGGGCCTTGATGACTTGGCTGCAAGCTACTTTAATATATTATCACTCACTATATCACTGTTTTTTTGCTATGTGTATAGTGGTATAAACTAGAGCTGGGCGATGTGGCAAAAATGTAACATCACAATACTTCGGAAAGTTTTCACGATACACAATACTTCACTATATATACACACTGTGTACACAGTCTTATATCAAGTGTCAGAAAAAATACACATTGGAAAACATCTGCAAGTATTGTGGTATTATATTTTGCCCGATCACCCACCTCTACTCCTTTGTCAGCCTTGCTGCTGATGATGTATAAAAGGAATACTGCAAGAACAGCAGATGAACAGACAGTAAAGAAAACTAGGATATGAATGTGCATGTGAGCATGTGTGTGTATATTCATACCTGTGGGAGAGCTGTAGGACACTGCTATATCTCCAGTCAGGTCAGCTGGTGTGTAGTGGCCATTTAGAAAAGCTGAGAATGCCACCACTACCTGTGATCCACTGCCTATAAACACAAACAGTGAGAACAGAATTACTTAGAATTGCAGTTAAAATACAGAAATCCTATATTCATAAATATATGTGTGGGTTTGTGTATCAGAAACAGTCATAATTCATTTTACATTACCATTTACCTTTGAGAATTACACAGGTTGCATTTTTACTATACTTAAACCCCACTTAATGCAGTTTTCATGAATATCCTGACATTCATCAATGTTTTCTTATTTGGGATTCCTTCTTAGGTAACAACAGCATCTACACTTACTCAAGAGCACAAAGGTGTGAACCGTTCTGTGGTTAAAAAAACCCGGCATAATTCTGGCGCAGAGTTTTTCTTAGAACTTTCTCAAGAACCATTTTAATAAATAAACTTAGGAAGATATTGGTGAATGAGGCCCAACATATGGAAATAAGGTCGGTTCTGACTTGAAAGTTGAGCAGTTTGTGTCTCCACCACCTGCTCCCAGTGCTCTCACTCCTCCCAGGCTCCCAAAGATCCTCACAGTGCCCTTTATTTATAAGGATTTTAATAAGACACTTTCAGAAGATTTTATAGTACTTTTTACTTTTTTAAAAACTAATCCTCAAATATTCTTTCACATAAATTCTGTCACATTGGGAGAAAGTGAGTGATGATGAACTGACTAAAGTCCTAAAAAATCTGGGTTTTGGTGAAATGCTGGCTCAGTTATGACGTAATTGATGTGACATATTAAAGCTCGACAGTGAGAGCACCTCAAACAGGTCGTGATTGTAAAAGATGAATAGACAAATCTTTTTGGCACAAGGAACCATTCCATCTGTCTGCTTGAGGAGGGAGTGGAGCTGTCGCATTTTTACTCACTAACGTCATGAGCAGAGGCAGAGTGGAAGAAGAGAGAAAAGAAGCAAGAGAGAGAAGAAGAAGCAAAATGAGAATTTTTTAAATATCAGACTGAATATTTTGAAGCAAAAGTTCAGCCAAAAATGTACAAATTCCATCTTACTCAAAATGTAATTGATCATCCGAGACATGTTTGGTGTCTAAAGTTTGCTTCTTTAGTCTTGCAGTGGAGCTATGAGGCTAATGTAGCTAATGAGTAATGGGAAATTCATGTTGGAATCATGCATTAGCCTCAAATCAGTGGTAGACAAAAAAAAATGTGATAAGTCAATAAATCTTGTGGCCAAAATTAAAAACGTATGACCAGAATAACAGAAACATGTTTACTGTATATACAATGTATTTACATTTAACAAGACAGTGAGGTGCTGCGTTAAAAAGGAAACATTCATTTAAAACCTTTACATCAGTTAGAGCACTGCAGTTGAGGTGACCGTAGTGGTCCACCATGCCCAGCTGATATTACTGCCCAGCATGTTGGCTTATAAGAGTCAACATCTCTCACTGAGTCACTGACTGACTGACTGATATCTATTGTTGCAATGCACATGTTAGAGCACTGTCTGAGACAGCCAGCAGGGGGCGCTACACAGCATAAAATTTCACTCTTATACCCTCAGTATAAGACTAACAAGTGATGGAGGAAAGCAAAAACACATTCACTGGAACACATCTAAGTGGGTCCTATGACTAAAAAAAACGCAAAACCAGGAAAACTACTTCAGCATATCTGGCCAATTTTTCTGTTATGTTGTTGTGTAAGTGCTCTTATTTAGACAGTCATCAAGCTGTAGTACATGATTAATAAGTCTACCATAATGTAAAGTGAAATAATATTGTTCCATTCAGCTTTTTCAGAAATTTTACTCTGTAAAGTTACATTTTGCTGTTGTCAGAAGAAAATCTTTGTTTTTCAGTTTTTGACATAATTTGAAAATACCTACTGTCCCTTATACTGTTTGTGAACTGATGAATGGACCAAAAGAAACAGCCCAAACTGGCTTGAAAAAAATGTCTGGTTTCATTGACTTACGTTAAAAGTTAAGAACATTTTTCCTTCTCCTGTAAAGTTACTCTAAAGTTACCAGTCCTAAAAAAAGTCCTAAAAAACACTTTTTTTAAACAACAAGCTACAATTCCTGCAAATGTACTTTCAATCTGAAGCACCAAATATTCAAAAGATGTGCTTCTAAAAGTGAGGCCTGATACCGCAATGAGGTAAAGGACAACCATTCCCAAAGCCAAAGAAAATTAATAACTTGTGAACTGTCTACTTCCACGCATGATATCATCAAAAGTAAGATATAAATGAAAAGAGAAATCCTTGCCAGCCGTGGCAGTATGCTTTAGCTCAGGGTCCTGGTTACGGTTTCAGTTTTGATTTTGCTGGGGTTTTTTTGTCTTTACACTTATGTACATCTCATGTATGATTTTAATTTGTGTCCATTAAATGTAATTTTTTTTTTACCTCTATAGGATTTTGGATTATGTTGGATGAAGGCTGCACTGCTGTCAGCAACAGGCTATATTTAGCAATAGAATATGAGAGCGAGTGTATTATTGCGAAATAACATGACGGCTGTGATCTGGTTGCCGTAGATCATCACACGTGTTATAGCGATAAAACACGACCTTGAGTGTTCTACTGCTTTTATACAACGGTTAAATAAATAATGTAATAAATTAATAAACTGGGCCGTAAACGTGGCATTTAATACGTTTTAATGTTCGCAGTTCCTTCAGCCAAAATACAGATCCTTAACAAGCAGCTTGCTGCTACATCAGAGCATCGAGTTCCGCCCACTCGCTGCACAGCCGGCAGTTCGTTCTCCAGCTTCACACAGATCGACTGACCATTTGGGAATTTAGTGTAATCTCATCTTCAGAGTCTGATCAAATCAGCTGTCAGTCAAATGTGAGCTGCATAAAGGAAACACAAAAATGTGTTTTCTGCGCAGAGTAAGAAGTAAAAACGTTCAAATGGCTTGAGTGAATCAAAGTCACTGCTTAGCAACGACGTGATAGTGTTTGTGAAAAACCTGTGACGGTATGTTGAACAGCACAGTTAGAACACTTATCAACCAATCAGCTTGCGTGGCTGTTGTATAAAACCATATAGAAAATGTATTGCTTGGTATTATTTGGCAAATTGCTAATGTGTTTATGTAACCAGGGCAGGTCCATATAGTTTCTTCTACGTTACAACAAATGAATGATAATTTACCTTTACATGAGGCCAAGATACTTAACAGAAATATTTCACTCTATAGGTTTATTTGTAGAGCCACTTAGATAACCTGTTTTTAGTTTAAATCATGTGGTGTGAGGTGTAAAAGTGAGTAAACTGTAAACTGCGTGTTTGCCACACTCACGTTCTCACGGTCACAGCGCACTCAGGGGGGCATGGCTGGTGTGCGTCAACTCCTGGGTTAACGACCTGTGTGTTAAGAGCTGAAGGTGGGCCAGCACAGGTGACTGGGTTGTAGCTATGTGGCGGGATTCCTGAGCAGTGTGGAGAAATTAAGTGCTCTATCCGCCCACACACACAAATCTAATACCCTCTCCAACTCCCCTTACGCCACCCCTCCCTCTCCCCCTCTGATTCTGCTTCTCAAACAGGTCTGATCGCAGGAGCTCCACAGGCCAGTTTATCACCCAGCACCACAGCACCTTCTGCAAAAGCCTTGAATGCAGTACAAGCTTAAATCCTAAGAGATTATAAAAAAGACTAGCTATGACATTCTGACTAATTTTTGAAGATAATGATATACTGATATTACTCAGCATCACTTAATAAGGCTAATGGTAGATTTAATACAGTTAATGGGACCATTCATCCTGATCTGTGCTAAAAGAATGTCTAACAAGCCAAACATATGTTGTTAAATTGAATTGTTTCATTCCAAAGCACTTTTTCCGAAAGGAAATGGGATATTTGTCATTTTTTGTAGATTTAAAGTGCTCTTTCACAATAACCTGAAGCACTCAGTAAAAAATAAAACAAAAAAAAACAAAATGGGATTAAAAAGCTAAGAAAAAAACAGCTTGGCAACAAGGACAGCACTCATTTTTTGGCATAATAACCTATGAATAATTATCAGACAGGCATACCTCTAAAAATATCTTTAAAACCAAAAAGCTAAATCATATCACTAATATGACAACGAGTCAATATCACTACACTGGTATACACGATAGGCTTCACCCAGCCTTACCAGCTCTTGATTCCGACAGATAAAATCAGCTGATTTTAAGATTCCACTGTTTATCATTATCTGAACAAAGTTGACAGTTTAAAATAAAGTTGACAGTTTAAAATAGTTTAATGTTCTCGCAATCTGCTTTACTGTTTACCATATAAAACTATATTATCCAGTATTTATGTTTAGCAAAATTTTCAACTCCTTAAAAGTAATATCTGTGACAAAATTTGGATTGGTTGGGCCTTAATCAGGGAAGCAAAGAAATTAAGAGTCTGATGTTTGATGATTATCGTACAGAATAAGATGTCGGATGACATCAGAATCATATCTGTATCAGCAAACAAATATCACAATCAGACAGATGTTTATACCTGACCAATATTTCAAACCAGTTTTTGATGATTTATGTATTGTAGGTGACGTCAGGTTAATATTAGGGATGGGCGTTTAGTCACATTTAATATTCAAAATCTTCAGGAATTATTCAAAAAAATCTTAAAGCAATATTAAAATACAGGAATCGTGGCTACAGGATAGCACACTGGACGTGTCAGAAAACAGTGACCAGACCACTCAGCATTTTACTGTTATTGTACTGTACTACTCTGTGATGGACGAGCGACCTGTCCAGAATGTTTGTTGCCTTCTGTTAAAGCCTCCCCACTCTCTCGTTGCAAGGGCAGGCTTTTAACCTCTCCATACCGACAATGTGGGCAAACACAAGATCAGCCCCCAATATCACTCCCATCTCGCTCCCACACCATCAGCAGTAGTAAGAAAGGAAAG
Source organism: Pygocentrus nattereri (assembly GCF_015220715.1). Lineage (NCBI taxonomy): Eukaryota > Metazoa > Chordata > Actinopteri > Characiformes > Serrasalmidae > Pygocentrus > Pygocentrus nattereri. Next base: position 33,583,696 of record NC_051229.1, read on the forward strand.
TGCGACAAGAGGGAGAAATAAGGGAAAAACTGTCGGCCTGCCTGAGGGGCTTGAGTAAACCAAAGGGCATCTCAGCTGACCTCTCTTGACCTTTGCTGACATGGCAGCCCACCCCTGGGACGTGTTTTGGAGAGGGGTCATGGCCAAGCTGATACACACTTCACACGCTGCACAAAGGAAGCACTTAAGGGAGGCATTCTGATGCTCAGAGAAAGCTGGTGGACGCCCCATCTTCGGGGGGTGTTTGACTCCCTCCCGGTTAGGACTTTGTGTGCGGTTGCTCTCAGGAGAAAAGGGCTGATGGGGAATGGAGACCTTTGACCGGCGGGGCATGTAAAAGCACTTATGGTCGGTCTAGGTTGGGCTCTGTGACATCGTACAGGGTCGTGGTCATTTCTCAGGAGCAGGGTCAGGATCTTAGCTTTAATCCATAGACTGGTAACTTTGAGACAATTTTACAGGAGGAAATTTTAGGCCATAAGCAGAATTAACCAGTTTTTTTCCATTTTCTCTAATTATAATAGGAAGCTTATGTGCAAGAACGGAAACATTAAAATGTTTGTTTTGGTTGGAGTAACTGACTGATTATTTATTTCTGTTCTCAATAAGTCATTAATGTAATGTAATGGTTGAGAGGTTAACTGATAATTATTAGTCCTAAAACAAAGATACAGAATATGGTTATAAACCTGTGGATGAATGCTAACGAGTACTGATGTATCAATTTATACACGCAGACACAATCCAAATTGTGTATGTGTACGTGTGTGTGTGTATACACTGATCAGGCATAACACCATACAATTGCACTTGAGAAACTGAGCAGAGCAGGTACTATTTGGGTGGTGGATCATTCTCAGTACTGCAGTAACACTGGTGTGTTAGTGTGTGTTGTGCTGGTAGAACTGGATCAGACACAGTAGTGCAGCTGGACTTTTTATACACTTTAGTGTCACCGCTGGACTGAATAGTCCGCCAACCAAAAATATCCAGCCAACAGTGTCCTGTGACCACTGATAAAGGATGACCAACACCCAAACAGTACCTGCTCTGAGAGACACATACATTTAAACTGGACAGAGTAAAGTACACATTTTATATATATATATATATATATATATATATATATATATATATATATATATATATATATATATATACACACACATACACACACACACACATATATATATATATATATATATATATATATATATATATACACACACACACACACACACACATATACATATACACATACACACAACTGAATAAGCTAAAACATGCTTCATAAACTGACAAACTGAATGAACAGTTCCACTGAAACTGTACTGACACGCCTCAAAAAGTTTCAAAATGACCACATCTTTCTACATCCAGATCCCACGTCTCCACCACTTTTTCACACCATGGTGTATGAAGGAATCTACAAAGATCTGACTGCTGTTTGCAAAGTGGTTGGAACATGAGATGAAGGAGTTCATTTTCTGGATCTCCTGAATTGGCGGAAGTGAAATTTAATCGAGCCCTTCCTGCTGCCAGGAGTCGCAGTACAGTAGAGCAAGTACACTTGCCTTAACATTTGAGATAAAGATCAAGAGCCATTAGAGACAGCTTGTTGAGAGAAGTGCCTGAAGGCAATACTCGCTGTGTGTTCACAAATGGATGAACGGAGTGTGTGTACGTGTTTGTTTTCAAACATTTTCAGGACTTTGCCAGGAAAACTGAGAAAAGCCTGCAATGTGAGGACAAACAAAGTGGTTCTGATGTTTTTTTAACAAAACTCCATGCTTCATTTTTATTGCTCTTTCCCTTTTTAAAATTGAAAGAGCAAAAGTGTTTTTGATTCCTGATGTAAAGAATAGGTTTAGATTTAGAGTCAAGCTTACATAGATGTACTTACATTAAACATCTGTCATATCAAAACCTTGTGACTTCACATACAAATAATATTAATACAATAAGCAGTGATTTTACATATGTCAATATGTCATTTCCAAGCCTCTGCTTGTGACAGCCAAGTATTAATTGTAGTTAATCTATCTGATGGCCAGGGTCGTCCAGAAGATGTCCGGGAACCAAACTTTGCTCTGAAGTCTAGCTTATAAGCTTATCATAAACTGAATAATCCTTCTAACCTTTCTGTACTGCATTTAGATTTATTTGTATTTATGTGGTGCTTTTTCGGGTATAAACACACTTACTGTTGAGATATACACTAACCGTCCACTTTATTAGGTACACCTTACTAGTAAAAGGTTGGACCCCTTTTGCCTTCAGAACTGCCTTAATTCTTTGTGGCAGACTTTCAACAAGGTGTTGGAAATATTCCTCAGAGATTTTGGTTGGTTATTTGAGTTCCTGTTGTCTTTCTATCATCTGGAACCAGTCTGCCCATTCTCCTCTGACCTCTCACATCAACAAGGCATTTTTGTCCACACAACTGACCGCTCACTGGACATTCTCTCTTTTTTGGACCGTTCTCTGTAAACCCTAGAGATGGTTGTGCGTGAAAATCCCAGTAGATCAGCAGTTTCTGGAATACTCAGACCAGCCCGTCTGGCACCAACAACCACGCCATGTTCAAAGTCACTTAAATCCCCTTTCTTCCCCGTTCTGATGCTCAATTTGCACTTCAGCAAGTTGTCTTGACCACCTCTACATGCCTAAAGGCACTGAGTTGTGGCCATGTGATTGGCTGATTAGCTATTTGTGTTAACAAGCAACTGAACAGGTACCTAATATTACCTAATAAAGTGGCTGGTGAGTCTGTACTTAAACAGTGTTCTGACGTGTCTTTTGCACTTAGGCCCAGTCCCATTTTACCTCTTGCCCCTACCACTTTGCCCTTAGACCTCTGTTTTGTGTGTTCACATCTAGGGTTAGGGTGTGCCGATTTGAGTGTTGAGGCCACATGGCTCTTCAAACTGAGGTTTTTCAGAGACTCCAAACGGAGTGTTGTGAGAAAAAAAGAAAAACCGGCAAGACAGCTACACAAGCGACCAAAGAACTTTCTCTGTTAAAAATTATGATAACATTTGTATTATCTTAGTTTAATGCCGTTTCAATGTAATACGGTCGTTTCTTCATAACGAGCATAAAAATTCGCTATAAGTATGCTAATGTCTCGGTAGCAGTGGGTGATGATAAATAATTGTCTTATACCCCCTCTTTGAAGGCGTATGATGCCCTAAATGTAACTTAAGCCCAGTAGTGAGGTCACTGAACTTTACCCTCCTCTACTGTCACTGCAGACTGGCAGGGTAACCCTAAACTTAAAAATGAACAGTGTGACTCGTAAGTGTACTTTATTCATAGCACCTATTACCAGCCAGTAACTGTGCATTAAAATGTGCAGATTCATGTTCTATGTAAAGGAAATAGTACGTTAGTTTCACTTAGAAAATCAACAAAACGTCATTTGACCCGCAAAACTTTACAATTGCATGCGTAAGACTGAGTCTAGCGTAGGTAGGCTTTACAAAATCACAGTTATCTCTGAACAGAACAATAAAAATTATTTAAAAAGCAGCAGCAGCAGCCACCGCCAAGAGAAGACAAGCCAAACAAATGACTTCTAATTGTAATGCATCTCTCTGCTTTAATACCACTTCTAGTAAGTGAGTGCACATTAAACAGCAGGAGCCTCAGCCAAGTTCTAATGGCTCAGCCGGTTGCACTGCCCTGGTGGATGACATTTTGGGGTCAGGTGAAACCTTAGACGAAGGCGTTGGAGTGAAAGGTCTGTGTGTTAAGCGCTGGCCAGGTTTGGCATCTCTTTAACCTAATAACGTATTTACTTTGGATCGTGTTCAGCAAGTGCCTTATCCCCTGCTACAACTGGGAGCGCTGCTTTGGCCTGCCCAGGAACAGCTCTGAACAGGGGAAAAGAGTGTAGTCTGAGTCACTTGTCCATGACAGTTTTTGTTGTTTGGGCTCTGTACTCCAGCACACTCAATTAGTAATGAAAATATGAACTTTAACAAGTTTACATCTGCCCAGGGTGCACCATAAGGATGTCACAATACACAATATAATAATCATTTCATCATATAGACCGATCAGGCATAACATTATGACCACCTCCTTGTTTATCCGCTCATTGTCTATTTTATCAGCTCCACTTACTGTATAGATGCACTTTGTAGTTCTACAGTTACAGACTGTAGTCCATCTGTTTCTCTGCATACTTTGTTAGACCCCTTTTACAGTGTCCTTCAGTGGCCAGGACCCCCATGGACCCTCACAGTACTATTTGGGTGGTGAATCATTCTCAGCACTGCAATAACACTGACATGGCAGTGGTGTATTAGTGTGTGTTGTGCTGGTATCGTGCTGTCCACTCTATTAGACACTCCTACCTTGTCAGTCCACCTTGTACATGTAAAGTCAGAGACAATAGCTCATCTGCAGCTGCAAAGTTTGCGTTGGTCATCCTCTAGTCCTTCATCTAGTGGTCACAGGATGTTGCCCACAGGACGCTGTTGGCTGGATATTTTTGGTTGGTGGACTATTCTCAGTCCAGCAGCGACACTGTGACACTCAGACCAGCACAACATACACTAACACACCACCACCATGTCAGTGTTACTGCAGTGCTGAGAATGATCCATCACCCAAATAGTACCTGCTCTGTGAGGGTCCATGGGGGTCCTGACCACTGAAGAACAGGGTAAAAGTGGGCTAACAAAGTATGCAGGGAAGCAGATGGACTACAGTCTGTAATTGTAGAACTACAGAGTGCACCTATATAGTAAGTGGAGCTGATACAATGGACAACAAGTGTAGACACAAGGAAGTGGTCATAATGTTATGCCTGATCGGTGCATGTAACCATCATGTTAATACAACTTAGATTTCATGCTAAATGCGTAATAATAAAAACAGTTTCCATTATGTTGGTAGATCGACCAACTATTTCTATGAAATTTTCATTTTCTGTTCCACCTTAAACAGAGCAGCAGTAACGTGTAACTGCTCCATTTAAGGTGGAACAGAAAATTTTAATAAGCAGCTGGGAAATAGGAAGCCAACATCAGTCTTGTGGAGAAAACATGAGTCTTAGCAGCAACAGAAGCTACAGCAGGTCTCGGCAGGATTCAAACAGCCACTATGTGCTGAGTCTGAACGGCATAAACAAAAAAATCCTGTTAATAGATACTGATTTGATGGCGTCCACATTAATTCGGTTACACTCGAAATACAATAAGTCAGTTTCACAACACAGCGCCACCTTTCCACAGCTCATTTCACTAATGTAGTACATGAGGTGCAAAGAAGCCTTCCAGCAAGTCCAGGATGCCAAATGGCCTCTTGGAAAGAGCGTTTTGACCGAGTAGCTGCCTGTGTTAAACGTGCTGGCTTTGATTCCAGAGTTCACCCGCTGGAAGCTAAGCACAAGGCTCATCCATTAGCAAGAAATCCATCATGGGCTCTCTACTGCCCTTCCTGCAAGCGCTGGCCTGCACTCGGCTTTGTCTTCCTTTGACAAGTGCAAGTGGTCTGAGGCTTTGTACTTCACTCACCCCCTCCCCATCCCATGGTTTAGGACGGTAGAGGCCAGGGTAACAGCCCTCGCAGGGAGCTAATGGATGCCAAACACTTATCTCCTCCATCTCAGGTGGGTATCATCTCAGCAGATTGATAGACATTTTAATTTTAAACAACTGAACAAGTTTTAAAGGTTGAGAAGTGACAAAGACAGATGGCAATGAAGCCCATTTTCACAAGCTAGCAAGCTTAATGTCTGCAGTGTAGAACTGTTTTGAAGGTAAAAATAAAAAAAACAGCTAATCACATTATCTGCAACACTTGTGGATGACATGCAGTTAAGCTGACTGATGTTTGTCCAAATACAATAAATCCCTTACTGTCTAATAACTATTTAATAACTACAATGAAATATTCAGTAACTATTACACTATTTAGTATCTACAAAGAACGATCCACTAAGTACTATGAAACTAATCTGTTATGCTGTTGTGAAAATGAGGAACTGAGGGATGGGTCCTAACTGTACATTTACATAAGCAGGCAACAGAGCAAGAGGCGTCCAGCCATTTCTAATGAGAATATCCAATTTGTAGCTGAGATTTAGTGGAAAGCAATCTCTCTCTGGCAGTCTGATCGACAAGTCTGGGTTTGGTGAATGCCAGGAGAACATTATCAGCCTGACTGCACTGTGTCAACTCTAAAGTTTGGTGGAGGAGGGATAATGATATGGGGTTGTTTTTTTAGGGGTTGGCCTAAAACCCTTAGTTCCAGTGAAGGGAAGTCCTAATGCTTCAGCATAGTAAGTCGTTTTGGATAACTGTATGGTTCCAACTTTGTGGGAACAGTTTAGGGAAGGGCCTTTTCTGTTCCAGCATGACTGAGTCCCTGTGCACGAAGCAAGGTCCATGAAGTCATGGTTGGGTGAGTTTGGTGTGGAAGAACTTAACTGGCCCACACAGAGCCCTGATCTGAACCCCTTTGAACACCTTTGGGATGAATTATAATGGAGATTGTGAGCCAAGCCCTCTTGGTTCCAACATCAGAGTCTGACCTCACAAATGCTCTTCTGGATGAATGGACAGAAATTCCCACAACCACTCTCAGAAGCTTCCCAGAACAGTGGAAGCTATTATAACTGCAAAGGAGGACCAACTCCATATTAATTCTTATGGATTTAGAATGGGATGTCATTAAAACTGCTGTAGGTGTAATGTGTAGGTGTCCCAATACCATCGTCCATATAGTATATTTACCATCAACATAAAAAAAATTTTAAAAATCAAAAGAAACTGTGTGTGTAGGGTCATTGGTGGTTTCGGATAGCAAATAAAATAGCTACGTTTGTAGACACAGTGTCTGCGGGTTTCTATCACCACCACCACCACTGTAAAGAAAGCCGAGTCAGCATGTTTCCCTGCAATGACCTGTGTCATATCAAACCATCTCAAAGGCTGAACAGCAGAACATTCCAGTAGATTTGACTGTACATTAAGAGGATAACACCATGTCAGTCTATTGTGTGGTGAGAAAGCAAGCTCATCAGCTATTAAATGAATCACCTCATCCTTTCTTTAAAAACAACCACGCTCCTCTGACATCATCACTCTCAGTGATAATGCTGAAGAAACAGCAACCTTTAACCTGCAACTTTGATCAAAGGGGCTAGGCAGACTTCCTGTCTCTCTCTCCCACTCTTTCTGTATGTGCCCTGGCTCGTTTAGATTTCGATTCCTGCCTAAGGTCATCATGCGCACTCACACACACACACACACACACACACGCACACACGGAGTATGTAACGTGCTAATCTGTCTCCTAGTGGCTAGCCTTTGATCTGTCAGATCTATTACGCTGCTGATAATAAGCATTCACGAGTGTCTTTCTCTGTCCACTCACAGAAAACAAATGGAAGAGGAGATAAAGAGGGAGAGATGACATTTGGCAAAAGAGAGCAGCCTCTAGTGTATCAGCCCCCCGGTCCATCTCTGTCCTCTTGTATCAGGACACCACTGAGTGACACAACACAGCCCCGCCATGTGCACCTGTTTTACTTGGATCATACCATCTTACCCAGCCTCTGACAGCAACTGCCCATGGGGTGGGGGGGTTAACACTAGACACGTTTTTGAATGATTTTGTCCAAAAACCTGAGATGAAGTTCAACTCAATTCGGTCAAGTGGCCTACATTAGCTGGGCCTTCAGGCACAGGTCTTATGGAGGAGGGACTAGTGATTCTTTCATGGATCTAAATCATAAACAGCGAAATTATCGATCAGGCCGTCGTCATAAAATTCGTCGTCGTAATTTCATATGACCAGAACAACAAAATATTAGCGAACTGTGAATTATGAATTGTGCTAACTTGTAAATTGAATGTGTTTTATGTACTTATGAACCTTGCCACCTGAAACTAGCTGTGAGAAAGTCTCACACAAAAGACTTAAGGTGGGGTTCTCACTCAGGGTCACCACTAGACTGCACTTCTCCCTGTTCATATGCAGCATCTAGTGATAGCGAACTGGCCAGCTAAAATTAGCTAAACTACTTGCTTGTTAATTACAGATAATATAACAAAACACAAAACACTCACCTGAAATCTCAAATGCCACCCTGATAAGATGATTACTACTACCGCATTGGACAGCATAACAGTAAAAATGTATACGGCGATATTTAAAAGTGATGTCAGTATTTTAAAATTATTACTTCATTTAAAAATAATGAGATGGCAAATTTCTATTCCACGTCTGAACAGCCAAACTCATTTCGTTCGCCATGATTACATGGTACTAGCTAGGGGTGAGGGAAAAAATTGATTCTTAGATGCATCGCAATGCGGACGTGAACGATTCTGAATCTATTCACAAATGTCAAAAGTCGATTTTCTATATTTTAATTTATAATGTAAATGTTGAATGCAAAGGGCAGAACTTGAAAGTGGGTAAGTGCAGCACCCGGACAGTCTCTGGCGGCACATAACAAAGGTGGATGAGCAAAAAATCCAACCAACTTCCTCAGCATTAAACCAGGTTAGGTCAGGAGTCACAACCCAAATGTTTAGAAGAGCCATTTTGTCCTTTCAACAAAAGTCAAACCACCTTGGGAGCCACAACATTTAATGCCCAGTATGTCTCAGTATAGGCTAAAAATATGAACCAAAGAGCAGACTCACTTTGTTCTGCTTTAAGCTTTAGCTCAGCTATAGCCGCTTTCCACCCCTTTCCATTGGGAAACTTAGAAGTTAAAACTTAAAAGTTAAACTTAAAAGTAGAGCAGCTTATTGTAAAATGTCTCTCAACGTTCGACTGTTTTACGAGCCTGAAGTCGCTTCTCATTCTCCAGCTTCTTGTTCGAAATTTTCTGTTCCACCTGAAATTCTGACTGAGACAGCGAATATAAATGCAGCACTATTTAAGCTGGAACAGGATAATTTGATAGAGAAACGACTTCTGCTTCACAACTGTAGTGTTTGAGAGTCTATCGTTGCACATTTAACGTTCCAGAAAACCAACTGCGCTTACAAATGTGAATAAGTCCATTCATCTCCAAATGTCCTGTCTCAAAGATATTATACTGACACAATGACCTACTCTCTACAATGAGACCAAACCTGAACTTATAAAATCACTAAAGAAAACGGGTAGGACGGCTGTAACGTGCTGCGTGGACATCCACTGCCACAGGATCTTATTTCAGCAGTGTCTATGTGCTCCAAACAAAAGCAGTGAATGAGAGTCTTCCAGTTCACTTACCACATCACTTCCATTTGATTTATTAATAAGAGATAAGAGATTTATTAATAAGAGATATTGGAAGTAAATTCATTGTGGACTATTATAAATACTTTGCTTTAAAATTACCAAATTGTCACAAAGTGAGAAAAAGTCCTGTATCGTTTTATAATCACATCCCGGCCTCTGAATCATAATCGAGCTCAATCGTAAGGTGTCAAGAGATTCCCACCTCTAGTCCTAGTACTAGGTAATATAAAAATACTTACTGTTGAGTATATTTTGTCCATATGCTATATAAAAAGCACTGCATTGATCATTTTCATACAGCGCTGCTGTCAAAACAAAATCTCGTATCTCCATCTTTGTCGTTTTCCAGTTTTTGATATCATCTGAAAACACATGTTGTCCTTTATATTGTGTGTAAATGTCATGATGAACCAAAAGAAACGGCCAAAAATGACTCGATAAAAGTCTGGTTACACTGATTTTCATTAAAAGTAAAGTAGGTTTTTCCCGTCTCCTGTAAAGTTTCCATTTTGGAGATAAAAGGTTTTGCTCCGACAGCAGCGATATAGTATCAAGATAGTATAATCGGTGTCATTTCACGCACCTCTATGTTTTATATTACTGACATCCTAATATTTGTTTTGTGTCCATCTGCTGTTGCTGAGTTGTAGAAGGCTTTAAAGAATGCTAAGCCAATGAAATGTAGCTCCCTTTAAGATTCTAGCAACTAAAGCCCTGTGAAAGTTTCATCATGTGAAGCTAGCCGTAAACCCAGTGGGCTTTTTTTAATAATTAAAGGCTGCTTGAGTTGTAAAACAAAGGTTAGAGAGAGAGGGAGAGAAAGTAAAAGAGAAAGAGGGGTACATACCAAGAGAGTCCAACACAAACTGGTCCTGAGTGACAGCCAGGGGGGGCTGCACACATACACTCAATTTGGGGCTCTGAAGAGCAGAGCGACAGCTTACTTTAATCTGAAAGGAAAGAGAACAAAGTTTTATTATGTTTAAGTTAAATTCATCAATACAATTCTAAGTCCATTGTAGTTTTCAATTAGATTTTCCTACAGTGCATAAGACGAGCACAATTAAGAGAACAAACAGGGGTTTATGTATGTGTGTACATCTGTACCTTGACTTTAACAGAAGGGACAGCCATGTCATTCATCTCCGGAATAAGGGCTTGCTGAGGAGAGAATGAACATCATCAGTGCAGCATATTTGTGTGTGTTGTGCTGATCACAGTCTGCTGAAAGTCACAGAATGTCTGAAGAAAGGGGAATGCGATTAAGATGTTTCATACTATGGGGTGGATGTACATAGGAGCACATGTGAAAAGCAAAATGTGCCTTGATGTGACCGCAGTACGTGGTAGTAGCAGGTAGTCCAGCCTGCTAACCGCTCATTCATGAGGTGCGGAGTTCAAAAGGCAATGAAATAATGGAGCCATCAGCAAGACAAACAAAACAGAAAATGACACCTCAGTAAAGAGAGTTTTTCCCCCAGCTGAGAAAATAGCAGAAAAAAGGACATATGCACATATGGCAGCCGCATCACATGATATTTTGTATGGAGCCTTCTAAAATACGTACATTTAAGTTTAAACAGTGTGATTCTGAGGGCAAATATTCTTTCAGAATGTGTTTGAGGCTCATGTCTCCATGTAACACCCATGTGTTAGACAAAAGGTTCGTAGGCCAAATCAGGCCCATAACAGTCCTATTCACCCCGTGTACTTAATAATTCTCTATTTTTATTAGTCCATTTCACCCTGAGATACACTACAGTCCCCTGCAATGCACTGCAACTGAATGCGTGTTCTGACTCCTTCCCTTGCAACAATCTATGGCACAGCAGTTACACAAAAATCTTTTGAGATAACTGGTGTCTAGTTCAAGCATATAGGCAAGACTACCTAAAACTATTTATTTTTATTCAGTATTATTTTTTCTAGAATTATTAGGTGCCTATTTTGCTGTTTTGGTATATTGTGGTCCATTCAGGTCATGGCAAAATGTAAAATAAAATAAAAGACATCTGGCCCATGGATTTGCTGAGATTTTCATACAGCCCTTATAGTGGTCGAGTTTGACAGCCCTGATTACTGGCAGGGTCTACTGCTATTGTTAAAGGAAGTCTCTCAAGGCAGCATAAAAACAACACAAAAACAGACACAGCAAGTTTGCTCAGAGTGTAGTAAATCAAACGGAATGCTTTATTTGGTGCACTTCCAACATCTTAACCTATATTTTTGCATGATCTTTCCACAGCTTTCCCTAAAATACATATGCATGAGGACAAAAAGCGCAAATGTTTTACTATGCACTCGGCACATAAAGTTGAGTGTTTCAGGCCCATGTTCAAAAATTTGTAGATGTTGTACCTTCTCACTGAATGTTTCTTCTGAAATCAAATGAATTAATGCAGACATTCCACCCTATTTGCTGCAGCGACAGCATCTACTCCTCTGGGGAGGCTTTACACTAGATGCTGGAACTTTTCAATGCATTCAGCAACAAAATCACTGGAGGAGTTCTGGATCTAAGTACTGGATGGAGCCAGGGACAGACCTTACCTGATGACCCTGGCCACAACATTTTACAGCCTGAAGTCAGAGCGGCCACTTGCCTTAAAGTTTTTGCTCTGTTTTTTTCTTTTTCTTATCTGCTTGGTTGAAACCGGAAGTCAGACAAATTAGAATTTTTAAAAATCATTAACTGTAACCACATCCATAACCAGTGTGACCGTGTGGTGACTCTGGTGGTTGAGCTGGTCTGCCTCGCGGCATAGATGCTCCATTATACAAGCTTTATTATACTATTAGGAATGCACTGTTTACAACAATAGTTGTAATTTTTCACAATATAGAAGCTTATCAACAGAACCCTTTCTGTATGTATATAAAAAAGGTCAAGTGTGGATGTGTTCAATAGTGTCTAAAAGATAGAAGGGAAAGGTACCGAGACATCGTCCAGGCTGGAAGAGACAATGGCTGTCACTGTCAGATCATCCTCTGCTTCAGCTTTGGGGATGATGTCTGCAGAGAGAGAGAGAGAAGACAGTAAGCCGTTATAGGAAGCCTCTATAATAAAGATATAAATTCAAAGTCAACATGACAAAACATCAAAAATAATATTGCATTTCTGTTCCATAACGTTACATAAAAGTGAGCCACAGTATCAACGAGAATCTCTGACTTAGCGGAGCATTGCCAATAGAGATGGTGGTGGTGGGAGGAGAACATGGAACATGATATTATTCAGATATGACAACTCATGAATAGTGAAACAGCTGACAAGTTCAGAAACTCCTTGTCTTTGAGTCTGGTATCATCGTACCTAAGAGAAAAAAATTCCCACTAGTGATAAATATTGTGATAAATATGGTGATTTAGCTAGTATATCAGTTAAGACTGACCACTGAAATAAACCTATTTTTTAACCGGGGGGGCTGTGTAATGTGGACTGTAATTTGGAGCTGCAGTTCATTGTGTTTTCACTATATAGACTCTTGTGGCTCCCCACAGGAGTGGCGAGATGTCTCTTTCGTTTTGAGGGTTTTAGCACCTCATTTAAAATGAACCACAATCCACTCAATAAGCCTCTGGATTAGCATCGTCACAATAAACAATAATGATAAACCTTACTGTATATATATCGGCTTCTTTTTCACCACTCAGGTTGCTGATGCTCAGCTAAAAATCAAACGCATCTCTAACAGCTGCAGGAACTTTATGAGAGCAATGAGAGTCTGTAGTGTGTCAGTCATTGAAACAGGCAGATGATAGTGATAATATACAGTGCTTCATCATAAATCGCGTTCCCACCAGTAATGAACTGAACAGTGTTTGATTGGAAGCAGACCAAGACCCTCAGATTTTGCCAGACCAGTTCAGTTATTTGCTGCAGACTCAAATACGGGTGGAGTTTTTACATGTGCCAAAATGGAGTGAACTACCACAAAAAAAAAAAAAAAAAAAAGTTTGACAGGTTTTCATTGAACAAGTAAAAAAAACTTCTCCATCTCTGGCTAACTGTCTGCACAGCGTGCCCAAGGCTGTGTTGTCTCAAACTGACATTTCATTAGCCTGCGATTGTGGTGTTTTTATTTATACGTCTCTATCAGCCCACTATGAACTACTGTCTCCCTTGGGTACAGGCCAGAGTACAGGCTAGAGGGTACTTCACAGCCCCCTAGCCCACAGGATGAGAAACCCTGTTTTAAATGATATGATGTGATGCTTTACGCTTAATATGACCAGAGACACTAACTAGCAGGGTGAAAAAGTCAGTTGCGATTCTAGGCTGATTTTAAGATTTGAGTGCACTATGAAAGACGACCAAAGTCCAATCGATTATTCAATAACAAGAAAAATCAGCTTTAAAGCTTTAAAATGGTGCCACAAAGCACTCCTTGGAGCAACACAACTGAATAAACACTTTTGGTTCCCTAAAGGTTGTGAACATTGGGCCTAGACCATTCTTTAGGTTTCTGAGGCCTACAAATTAAAAACCATGTAATAAGCAAGTGTAAAGAACCTTTACATTATGTGGAGGCTTGTTACACTTTATTTCAACTACAAAAAAAAATGTTCTTCAAAGAAACATGACCAAAAGTCATTATTATGATATCGCTTTAAAGAACCCTTTTTTTGGTACCTTTATTTAAAGAAACTAATAGAGCGAGAGACAAAAGAGACTGAGGACAGAGCAAAAGAGAGAGAAGGGAGAGAGGCAGTGATAAAGCTAGACAGATTCAGAAGATCCAACACCCTCCAACATAATGGCTCTTTCTTCATCATCAAATCTATTACAGCTCCTCCAAACTGCACCAGGCACTACCATGAAAACATCCAGTCCATAACAGTCCAGATAACGGCACTGATTTATGCAACAAAGTCTCGTCCTGGCCGCTTCCTCGCATAGCTGATGTCCATTTCACAACACGTGCTCGTAAAACAGGAGAGTGAATTTCTTTCACCTTCGCCTCCCTCTGCGGGACACCGAGGCTCTGTTCTTACCCACAAAGCCCCCAGTCTCCTGCCCTGCTGAGGGTTAAACTAGGTCAACGCCAGGCCTTGAATCTGCCATCAACATTGTTATTACAGAAAACACGTATGTTAAAGGCTTAAGTCTAAGTCGCAGAAGTTTCTTGTGATCAATTGCTGCCATCATATGCAAAAAAAAAAAAAACTGTCAGTTCTTTTCCTGAACATTGTCCAGCCCAGTGCCAACAGTAAAAAGCTTGTGTCTATAATACAACATTGTCATTTAGGGCTATAAATGTCATAATCAATAGAATTGGTGATAACTGATTATAAAAATACTGTATAAAGTACACTACACTACTGTGCATACCAGCGTTTCTGTAACATCAATTTTAATTTATTTTTTCCTGTGATCCACGTTAAATGTTTAAGTAGAAAAAAAGAGTCATCATTTATTTTTACATAACCATTTTCCAACCTCTCTTGTAAGTACCTGTAAATGACCTATATTCTGACCGGTTGTACTGGGACATATTTAAAAACCAACCCAGCCTGAAACACTCTCTATAACTTTAGTATGAATGGGTGGAGCTGAGTAAAAACCAACCCAGCCTGAAACACTCTCTATAACTTTAGTATGAATGGGTGGAGCTGAGTAAAAACCAACCCAGCCTGAAACACTCTCTATAACTTTAGTATGAATGGGTGGAGCTGAGTAAAAACCAACCCAGCCTGAAACACTCTCTATAACTTTAGTATGAATGGGTGGAGCTGAGTAAAAACCAACCCAGCCTGAAACACTCTCTATAACTTTAGTATGAATGGGTGGAGCTGAGTAAAAACCAACCCAGCCTGAAACACTCTCTATAACTTTAGTATGAATGGGTGGAGCTGAGTAAAAACCAACCCAGCCTGAAACACTCTCTATAACTTTAGTATGAATGGGTGGAGCTGAGTAAAAACCAACCCAGCCTGAAACACTCTCTATAACTTTAGTATGAATGGGTGGAGCTGAGTAAAAACCAACCCAGCCTGAAACACTCTCTATAACTTTAGTATGAATGGGTGGAGCTGAGTAAAAACCAACCCAGCCTGAAACACTCTCTATAACTTTAGTATGAATGGGTGGAGCTGCGTAAAAACCAACCCAGCCTGAAACACTCTCTATAACTTTAGTATGAATGGGTGGAGCTGCGTAAAAACCAACCCAGCCTGAAACACTCTCTATAACTTTAGTATGAATGGGTGGAGCTGAGTAAAAACCAACCCAGCCTGAAACACTCTCTATAACTTTAGTATGAATGGGTGGAGCTGCGTAAAAACCAACCCAGCCTGAAACACTCTCTATAACTTTAGTATGAATGGGTGGAGCTGAGTAAAAACCAACCCAGCCTGAAACACTCTCTATAACTTTAGTATGAATGGGTGGAGCTGCGTAAAAACCAACCCAGCCTGAAACACTCTCTATAACTTTAGTATGAATGGGTGGAGCTGAGTAAAAACCAACCCAGCCTGAAACACTCTCTATAACTTTAGTATGAATGGGTGGAGCTGCGTAAAAACCAACCCAGCCTGAAACACTCTCTATAACTTTAGTATGAATGGGTGGAGCTGAGTAAAAACCAACCCAGCCTGAAACACTCTCTATAACTTTAGTATGAATGGGTGGAGCTGAGTAAAAACCAACCCAGCCTGAAACACTCTCTATAACTTTAGTATGAATGGGTGGAGCTGAGTAAAAACCAACCCAGCCTGAAACACTCTCTATAACTTTAGTATGAATGGGTGGAGCTGAGTAAAAACCAACCCAGCCTGAAACACTCTCTATATCTTTAGTATGAATGGGTGGAGCTGAGTAAAAACCAACCCAGCCTGAAACACTCTCTATAACTTTAGTATGAATGGGTGGAGCTGAGTAAAAACCAACCCAGCCTGAAACACTCTCTATAACTTTAGTATGAATGGGTGGAGCTGCGTAAAAACCAACCCAGCCTGAAACACTCTCTATAACTTTAGTATGAATGGGTGGAGCTGAGTAAAAACCAACCCAGCCTGAAACACTCTCTATAACTTTAGTATGAATGGGTGGAGCTGAGTAAAAACCAACCCAGCCTGAAACACTCTCTATAACTTTAGTATGAATGGGTGGAGCTGAGTAAAAAGCAACCCAGGCTGAAACACTATAACTTCAGTGTGAATGGGCGGAGCTAAGTAAAAAGAAACCCAGGCTGAAACACTCTCTATAACTTTAGTATGAATGGGTGGAGCTGAGTAAAAAGCAACCCAGCCTGAAACACTATAACTTCAGTGTGAATGGGCGGAGCTAAGTAAAAAGAAACCCAGGCTGAAACACTCTCTATAACTTCAGCGTGAATGGGCGGGGCTAAGCTGTTCTTTCCATTACATCACAAAAACAAAGAATTTTTCTATATATGGACTGGAGAGTGAATGCTAAGTTTCAAAACATTAGTAATGGTTACGCACAAACTTAATTTTAAGGTACTGAGGAATACTCAGTTTTCCATGATATGAGCTCTTTAAACTCTGGGTTATGACCCAATTTGGACTACAGATGTCTTTGTTCTGCATCAGCATAATGAGGAATGAGTGTCAATATATTTGCTCGAGTGAGAAATGTGTGGTGAGTTAAAGGCTTTTTCATATCAAGTCAGAGAGCGTTTCTATTTTTTTGTTTGTTTTTGTAATTATTAAATCTACCAATATTACAAAATGATATCACAAATTAATTTATTTGAATTGTGTGAATGGATTTCATGAACTGTTTCCCAAAGGACTGAATTTGTGTGAATTCAAAGATATACACTTCTACTGTCAGTGTGTTTTAGACCTACCCTGGTTCTTGGTGGCTTCACGGATGACCTTGTGCAGAGCCTTCATCTCTGCGTCCACCTCATCATAGTTGACCTCCCTAGCCTCCACTTTAGGTGCAGTGAAGAAGGAGGGGTCAGTGCCCATGTAGGAGCACTGCAGATGACCCTCTGAACTCAGGGTCACCACTAAGCCCTTTAGTTCCCTAAAAACAATCAGAGTGACACAGAGTAGGACATTAAAGATAAGCAAAGCAAGTACCAAACTACAGCATTTCATCTTGACCTTCAAACCTTGACCTTGTTGTTTTTATTTCCATTTTCACCTTATTCATTTGATTTTCTACAGTTATTAATGTATAACATTAAAGGCATAACATTATCACCACCTCCTTGTTTCTAGTGGAACAGACACAGCAGTGCTTTTGGAGTGCAGCAGTGAGTTTGTAAACACATCAGTGTCACGGCTGGACTGAGAATAGTCCACCAACCAAAAATATCCAGCCAACAATGTCCTGTGACCACTGACGAAGGATTATAGGATGACCAACACAAACTGTGCAGCAGCAAATAAGCTATTGTCTCTGGCTTTACATCTACAAGGTGGACTGGCAAAGTAGGACTGTGTAATAGAGTGGACAGTGAGTGGACACAGTGTTTAAAAACTCCAGCAGCACTCGTACCAGCGTATCAGTGTTACTGCAGTGCTGAGAATGATCCACCACCCAAATAGTACCTACTCTGTGAGGGTCCATGGGGGTCCTGACCACTGAGGAACAGGGTAAAAGGGGGCTAACAAAGTATCAGAGAAACAGATGGACTACAACTGTTGGTCTGTAACTGTAGAACTAAAAAGTGCACCTATATAGTAAGTGGGGCTGATGGACAATGAGCATAGAAACAAGGTCATAATGTTATGCCTGATCGGTATATATTCCCACATATTATAACATTTAATTATAATATATATTCAGTAACACCCCCCATTTACTTAGAAATTCAAATATGGTATGGACCAAACATTTTTAATCTGCATTTTTGACAGAATTTGTCCATTTATTTTAATAAGCTATGTGTCAGAAAGGCATTTCAAGGCATACAAGCCACTGGGGATTTAAAAGTGAGAACAAAAATAAAGGGAAATACAGTGAGTGCAGCAGAACACTAGATGGCTTGGTGACCTAGAGGGTGTGAGTTGCTCATTTAGACAGAAAGAGGTGTGGGGGGCTTTGAGGACAGGCTCTGAGTGTGAAGGTTTTTAGAGGTGAGAAGACTGGTGGAGTCACTGATCTCAGAGCTGTATAGTTAGTGAAGAGGCAGAGAGCACGAATAAACTGTACAGTGCTGTACAGGCTCAGGGTCAGCAGAGGTGCTAACTGGAAACAGATGGTGCTGAGTTTTCAGGCCAGTGAGACTGTAAGTCTGGCTCAGGGTTACCCAGCACAGCGGCTGCACCTGTAAAGGGGGTTCCTTTTGTTGTTAAAACCCCATACACCCCACGCTAGAGGCCCCTGGTCCCCAAGTTTCCACAGGCTTTATTGATATTAGAGTCACCATTAATACAGATTATAGTTTTAGTTATACTGATGGATAACCAAAAGGCAGTTCATTGCAATGTGTACTTTTGCACTACAGACCAAAAAAACAAACAAACAAACAAACAAACAAAAAACATTAAATTGGTAGATCAATGGCAAAAATGACACAGACTAATGGCCATCCTATTTACATGGCTAAAAGGCACCAAAATAAATAAATACATAAACATAGACACACATAAAACTACATGAATGGTAAGTTTTTATTCTGTAAATGTTTATAATGCCATCTTAAAACTCTCATTTATGAAATATATACATATCATTTGATACTGTTATGCCATGAAATATAAGGAAACTATAATGATACTGAATTTTATCAATTGTACTCAGCATGTTACCCCCTACAGACCCTACTTTTCACTAACATTGGTGACCTCTACACTTGTCTTAACTGCTGAAGGTCACAGCTGACCTCGCGTTTCACTTCAAAGGCTTCCTCACCCAAGAAATCCCTTTCACCATTAGGCTTGTCATGACCATGTAAACTTAGTTGAAGGTTAATTGTACAAGGACCATTCTACAGAATTAGTTCGCTCTGTGGTCCCACATTAAAACATTAAAAAACAACAACTAAGAATTCAGACTTTAGGTATTTACAAGGATTATGTTATAATGTATGTAAACGCACTGCATGAATTGAGACAGTAATGAACTAAACGTACAGAAAATCAACATTTACAGTGTAGTTTTTATTGGGAGGTGTCTGTGCCAAACCCTAAGTTTACATTTTTTGCTGATGTTTTTTAAAAAAAAAAACATTTGGATTTCATTTAAAGTGAATTGAAAGATTTAGACTGATCATGAGTTTAATTTTTCATTGGAAAAAAACTTCCAAAAATGCTGGTCTGTGTTTTAATGTCACTACCGACACAGTTTGTATCCACAGATGGAGCCTCATTTTAGCCACACCCCTATATTTTAGAGTAGGAAGTGAGACTGCATCCCTGTCCCTCATGGCCACAAGGTAATTAGATCTCATTTTTCTAAAGTAAATGTGTCCAAAATCTGAAAATCAGTGTTGAAAATTAAGATATTAATATTTATTACTAAATATTCCACAGTCAACTGTCAGTGGTATTATAACAAAGTGGAAGCAATCGGGAATGACAGCAACTCAGCCATGGGTCAACTCAGCGGGGTCAGCGGATGCTGAGGCACATAGTGCACAGAGGTTGCTAACTTTCTGCAGAATCAATCACTACAGACCTCCAAACTTCATGTGGCCCTCGGATCAGCTCAAGAACAATGTAGAGAGCTTCATGGAATGGGTTTCCATGGATGAGCATCCAAGCCTTACATCACCAAGCGCAATGTAGAGCGTCAAATGCAGTGGCCAATCAAAGCAAAAGGACTTTAGTCCAAAGTCCAGCTCAGTTAAAAGTCTTAAATGCATTTTCATCTCTAAGTTTGAACCAATTCAATGAGCTGTAAACAATTGAAAGTAACAGTTTGATTGGCTCAAATAAACAACAATTCTGACCAATGAAACGTCTTTAATCATAAGCACTGCATAAAAAAAGATCTTCTTTGGAAACATGGTTGCTGGTTGCTACCTCAACCACTGTAAAGGAAATCTGTTGATCTAAAATAGGCTTTTTACATCAAACCACTCTGAGTTAATTTTGCCAACAACACATTTCCATTACAAGTTAGCTACATTAGCCTCAAAGCTCCAGCACAAAACTAAAGCAAACTTCAGTCTCCAAGCATCAACATTTCTCCAAACTATTTCTTAAAGTCTGATTTCATCAAGTAAAGACCGCTCCGTGGAGAATTCTTGCAAATTTCATTGAAGGCAGGTGTCTCAAT
Source organism: Pygocentrus nattereri (assembly GCF_015220715.1). NCBI lineage: Eukaryota > Metazoa > Chordata > Actinopteri > Characiformes > Serrasalmidae > Pygocentrus > Pygocentrus nattereri. The sequence goes on from NC_051229.1 coordinate 33,604,151, forward strand.
ACACAAAACGATCCCATTCACATCATTTTTGGGCTAAAAACATGGCAGGAAATGGATCGAAGGCCGTGTGTGAAAAGTGCTGGATGAGCATACGGCACTGAGCAGCTTGTTCAACATGAGAGCACCTCATTTTTCCAAGCAGAAATCCGAGCCAAAGCAAACAGAGTCACACCCACAGTAATGTATATTGCCTTTCTCTCCAGCGGTTCATCCTCACCCGATCCCCAGCGCACTGCTGACTGCTGCTCCTCCACATTTTGAAAGAGGCTTTTTCGGGGGCAGGAAAAAGAAGTGTGCATTTATCACTGCGGTCTTGCAAAAGCATTCAGACCATATTTATAATCTGTAATATGTCCAAGCTTGTAATTTCTTTACTGCATTATTTTATTTTATATAAATGGGCTTGTGATGGAATTTAACAAATCTATGAAATGGTTGGAGGCATTTAGGATGTATCTAGAACCAAACTCTGTTCTTCTAACTAGTTCTAACAAGTGCTATTTTCCAAGATAAGAAATTCTTGTTTTCACTATGTTTATGTTTACTTGCATCTATTTGATTCTATGTGGTGTTTTTACAAACAGTACTTTAAATTTCATTCTATATATGCTGAATGCAAAAGGAGATTTTTTCAGGGGTAAAATTATTATAGGCAAAACAAGACAGATAGACAGATACTTTATTGATCCCGAACTAAATTTAGCAGTGCATTGTTTCAAGCACATTGTATAAGTATTCAAGGAGATGAACCAAATATTTGGCAAGAAGACAAGCAAAGAGAGTTTTGTACTTGGACTGTTTTTCTTGAAATTTTCATTCTTTTTGACACATTATCAAATGTAAGCGGCGTTAGGTTCTCTAGCCATCAGTGATGGCCTAACAGCGGCGTTACCACCCAAGCTGATTGGACAACGTGATATAAATATTAAGATTATATGATATTCTTTCCATTTCTTGATTACAGAGCACAGAGACTGACACTTGTACTTCCCGATCTGTGCAATAACTTTCTCTCCTTCATCTTGACTGACCCCATTCACTCTCTGACTCAGAAATAGTTGTTTGTTGCGAAATCTAGTATTATTCAAGCTAAAGCATCACAGACCAAGGCCACTTACATAATTAGAAATTTTAAGAAATAAGAAAGTTTAATAAGTAAGATTTGTGAGAGGAAAAGAGCCTAAAAACTCATTCACTGGTAATCTCTAGACTATCATTAAGACTCAAAATCAGTTTTTTAATAATATAAAATACACTTTGATATCTAGTTTATAATATTTGAATCCATATTTCTACTGTATGTTTGAGTTATTATTGATCATAAATTAACAGTCATTGCAGAGAAACCTTCTAAGAATTGTTATAATTGTTTTTATCTAGCAATATAATTTTATCTGCTATTCAAAATAATAAGGGCTATGATTTTTTTTATAGGGTACATTTTTACAATGCCCTGCCCTGTATGTACCTCTCAGCCATTAAATTATACACACACATATATAAGTGTGTGTGTGTGTGTGTGTGTGTGTGTGTGTGTGTGTGTGTGTGTGTGTGTGTGTGTGTGTGTGTGTGTGTGTTATACAACAGTTAGTTCCAGCCACGCAAGCTGATTGGTCGAGAAGGTTCTAACTGCTGTTATTTCACCATAACATCACAGGTTTTTCACAAACACTGTATCACTCTGTTAAGACGCCGTTTCTAAGCAACAACTGTGACAGCTGTAGGAGACGCTCAAGCTACGTGAACATTTTCACTTCTTACTTAGCCACAAACAGAAAACGGACACTTTTAAGACCACATTTGACTGACAGCCGATTTGGACGGCCTCTGAAGATGAGATGACACTAAATTCCCAAACTTTCATCACCACTGCGCAGCTTGTCAGTCAGCAGCTGTGACAGAAGAACAGCTAAACAACCTGGAATCAGCCAGAAATGAACCCAATACAATTCACCAAATGTGTAGTCTGATCTTCAGAGTCTCAGCAAATCAGGTTGAGCCATAAAACTGGAGAAGTGAAAAACTAAAAAGCTGCTCGGTGGTGATGACAGTTTGGGAATTTAGTGGAAGGAGGTGGAGAATGAACTGAATGAGTGGGCGGAGCTTGTTACACACACACACACACACACACACACACACACACACAAGTATAAATACATATATATATATAAGCTTCAGATTTGTTTTCAGTATCATGTGTGCAATACAGTAATTCTAGTATAATATTTAATTTACAATTAAATATTATGGGGGCAGTCGTGGGTTGGAGGTTAGGGAACCAGCCCCGTGACTGGAAGGTCATCAGGTTCGATCCCCAGAGCCAACCGTATGGGACTGAGGTGCCCTTGAGCAAGGCACCTAACCCCCAACCGCTCCCCAGGCACTGCAGATGGGGTTGCCCACCACTCCGGGCAAGTGTGCTCACTACCCCCTAGTGTGTGTCTTCACTAATGTGTATGTGGTGTTTCACTGGACAGATGGGTTAAATGCGGAGGTGAAATTTCCCCACTATGGGACTAATAAGGGTCACTTAATTGTTCTCATGTACTTCTATGTGATATTTTAGGTTAGACCTTTTTACAGAATGGGATCGGATTAGTTCTTTTAGAGGATTCTCTTTACAGATTAGTGCCATCTCTACGTTTTACCCATGGCAATCTACTCTGCATCACATTTTGCATTAAAAGTACATTTAAAATTGTTTCTTGCAGTATCTTTACAAACTTCACAGGCAGGATCTGAATACCTTTGCTAACCACTGTAAATACACTCTGGCTGTGAGCCATGATGCTCTTTGAAGCCCTTTGCAGTAGCAGATGTGAGATTAGCTCTCTGATGGAAGCTGTACGGAGCTTGGTGGTGTTTTTCAGTACAGTCAGTAATTCCTGCATGCGTTTGCGTTTATCTATAAATTATATGTTTGTAACGTAGGCACAGGAGTGTGTGAGTGTATTTGTTCAGTCGTCTTGTGGCTGTGTTGAGTGGGATGCGTGTTTTGCTTTGCTGCTCGGTGTGGCTGCTGCGGGTGGATCAGCGTAGGGGACTCCTCTAGCTGGGTGGTAAAACACTCCAGCTGTGCAGCTACGGTACAGAACACACACAAACACACAAGAGCTCGTATGGGACATGCTCCACATCCCACTGCTCACATACTCTGCTGAACTATTCACACCTCATAATGCCACCAGCATATCAGCTACGGATGCACTGACACCTTTTTTCAGACAAAACACAAGTTCGTTTTTTGGTATATGCACAGATACCATAATGAGTGATCAACTTAGAACAGCTGTTAGTGCAGCCGTTAATTTAAATCATTAAAATCTAGCTGTTGTTAAATGAAATGCATTGGCTGGCTATGTTGCATCAGTTACCACAGCGCTGCAGTGGAGGAGAACAAGTTTTGTTTTGTTCGCGTTAATAAAGTACATTTGATATTTCTGATCCCACGTTCGTCTGTCCCTTTTCACTGTAGCACAGTGACCGCAGGAGTAACCTTAGAGGCCCACACATCCAAAGAGCACACTTGTGGAGTTCTACATCTTATAGGAGGCCTTTGTTCTGAGTGGTTGAGCTGTAGTTTAACGTCCACTTAAGCCAGACATGCACTGTGTGATTTTAGAAATCTCGTTCTTTGGCCACTCTCACAGCACATTTGAATAGTCCATTGAGTATGAAGAACGCCTGTGATTTATATCACTGTTGTCGAAACAAAACCACTCCAAAATGGTAACTTTACAGGAGAAGGAACAAACATACTTAATTTTTAATGTAAGTCAATGGAACCAGACCTTCATCCAGGTAATTTTGGGTCATTTCTTTCAGTCCATTCATCATGAAATGTACATACAATGTAAAGGGTTACAGGCATTTTCAAATTTTGTCAAAAACTGAAAAATGTCCAAAACGGAGATGCAAGGTTTTCTTCCAACAACAGCGATTTGCTCTGACTGACGTGCCGCAACACAGATGCTCACTCTGCACATTAAACGCAGCCTCTCCAGACGACTTCGTCTATGGACAACTTCCTAACAGCTGTTTTATTCAAAGCAACACGCTTCACATCTGAGTACCAAGCAAAAGCACAGAGAAACAGTAGCACTATAGCGGCTTTGCTAAACTGTACCACACTGTGCACTGAAACTAAAACCAGGCTGGGATGTGCATGAGTAATGTCTGATCTGTTCATCTGCATATTCATTTACTCAAAGTAACTAAGCAAAAATATTTGCTGTATCAAAGCACTCAAATTACTGTGAAATTTGAGATTTTTGCACCAAATCCTTTACTAAAGAAACATAATGCTGCTGTCAGAACAAAGCCTCTCTGTTTAAATGTGTCTATTTCTGTCCGTTGTTCAATTTAAAGAGACCTGCTGGCCTTTACATTGTGTGTAAATGCCATGATAAATGGACCAGTAGAAATGGTCGAAAACAAGAAACATGATGGGAGGTTTTGTTCCAACAGCAGCGATGACTGATTGATTATAAAATAAAGCAACAAGCAACAAGACACCATACATTAGTGATTTCACGGGGAAGAATGTAATTAAGCACAACAAAAAATATGATATAATGCACTATTTTTCCATAAATAATTGAAGTTATTATTAACAAACAAATATTCTGCCAAGAAACAATGTATAACAGCTAACAAACAGTCATTTGGGATTTAGCCACATACATACTGGACAAATTTAGGTGCAGAAGCAAAAATTCCATAACTTACAGTGTGCAAAATATAAGAAGGAGGGAGCTGTGTGAGATTCAGCCTGGGTTAGATGCTACATAAGGCAGATCTAACTAAACGTCAGACATTTGAAACATGTAAGGCAATGTACAGTAAGTACTTTAATTCAAACCTGGGACATTAATAGAGATGACGGCTATCTTTTAGCACGTTAGCCAAGCAATGATTTTTCAAGACGTGGCGCAGTTATACAGACATTAGTTGTTGTGAGTAGTTGGCAGTCATAGGTGTGTGTATATATGACATATTTCACAATGGCTTAAAACATGGCTTAGCCAATCAGGTTCTAGGCTTGAAACTATTCATTTTAGAACAAGAGATTTGCAACCTCATCCCTGGAACGGTACAGGGACTGTCAAAAGTCAAGTCCAGAGCTATATTACTCCACGATGGACAAAGCATAACGACCAGCTGCATCATTAAAGAGATGAACAGAGTACCCACAGTCTGACAGCACAGCTCATGTAAACACACTCTGACCTACAAGTTGTAAATACACAACCTGAACCACACTATTAGTCATAACTGCTTCGATTACAACTGTTTAAAATTACAGTGCGATTATGGCTGTTTGAGACGTGATATTTCGAGCTGCGGCCACTCCTTATCTGTTTTGATTGGCCGGCCAATATGGGACATCTTGGAGTAATTTCCCGCTGTGGCTTCAGCTATGAGGTTGCATATGGAAACAATAATAATTGTCGTTCATTAATAACTTTCTTGTAACTAAGCCTAGTACAAATGCATGAGGAAAGTGAGTGCAGGCCCAGCGCTACTTAATAAATGCTGTGTGTGTGTGTGTGTGTTTGCTACTAGGGCTCAGAATGCAATGATCACTGTATCACTTTGCTGGTATAATCCTGACTGTGATGGTGGGTACCACCATAATATGATGTTGGCTAGACTGCAGCAAAAAGTCAGAAACCAAACCTGTGTTCTTCTAAACGATTAGTTCCAGGATTAGTTTTACCAGAGGAGGTCCGGTACTGTAATTTGTGCATGATTTGACTGGACAATTCATATGGGATAAAGGATCTGTGTAGACGTTTATGTCAGCATTATGTGACTCCAGACACTGTGTGTTGTGTGGCTCAATGGCATAAAGACTAGCATTAAGCTAGTGAAGACGGAGCATTTAATTTACAAGGCGCCACGCAACAAGCCTTCACAAGACATATTCCCACATATTGTGGATTTCAGTAGTCTTGTTATGAGCTTGAGGACTAAAGAATAGAGCAAAACCAGCTTTATTTTATCTGTTAACCTCATCTTCGGGTCATAAAAAACAATAACAATAACAATGGCAGCACCATTTTCTATTACTCAGTTTTGTTATTACATTACTGTGACACTACTTGTTGGTTCCAACAAGACTTTTACTAAGAGTTCAGTGATGTCTAGAAGGTAATTTGCTCCAGAATAATTACTCAGCAGGCTGGATTACTGGAGAACTGAATTAAAAATCACTGATCGGATCGGGGGCAGAAAAACTTGATTGGAACATCTCTAGTTTTTACTTACAAAATCACACAAAAATTGAAACAATTGTCTTTCAGCAATGTAAAGGAAAGAAAAATGTCCTTGGAAAGATTAGGATTCAGATCACTAATTTCCACTTGCGGTCACCATCAGTCATTTCGGTTTCTATAATCCAACCCATCGTTTTCACGCTTGAATTAAAGTTTTTGAGGTAAACAGTTCTGATTAAATATATAAGCTTCAGCCGCTGCCATTCCTTGTTGCGTGGGAACGTTTGAAAAGCAGAACCAAGTGTTCCATACCATGAACTGCAGACATGAACCACACAAACATCTGCTGCATTCTGACTGGGTAGACGCATTGCATTAGCTTGATGGTTGGGTTAATTTGCATGAAGTTCAGGTCTGCTCAACTTTTTGGCTACATTCACATTACCAGGTTGAAGTGGCATAAATCTGATTTTTTGCCCTATCGCAAATCAGATGTTTTCAGGTCTGTGTGGCCACGCAAATCTGATCTTTTCAAATCCGACCTGAGCCACTTTCATATGTGGTCCGAAATCGGAAACGTATCGGATCTGTGGCCATGCAACTTTAATGTGACACTCAGATCAGAATACATGTGCCTTTTTCCTCTGTGTATGTGCCATCATTCAGCGTTAACATGGCAGCAGCTGCGGACAGACTTTAAAGCATGTAAATGGTGGGAAACCAACACATTTCACCCTTTTCGTTTTAATAATGAACAGCTGAGGTCTGATCAGAGTTAATTACCTTCGCAGTGAAGGTTCATCCTGTTTGTTGATTTCTTTGCTGTACATAATTCATTCACATGCCATTACTGAGTGGGATGTACGCATGTGGGTCATTTCTTCACATTAATGACAGATCTGAGTCACTTACCTAAATCAGTGTGAGCCACTGAGTCAGAAAGATTGGACCTGAGCAAAAAAAAAAAAATCAGATTTGAGCTACGTTTATTGGGCTACGTTTACACAGCAGGTAAAAGTGGCTTAAATCCGATTTTTTCCCCAAATCCGATTTTTTTGTTTAGCTGTTCACATTATCTTTTAAATGTGATCTGTATGGGACATCAGTCTGAACAGATCATGTTCCCAAACCGACCCACATGCGCAAAAGAATCCTTCATGTGTCATGCTAGTCCAGAGATAAACAGTCATGACGGCCAGAGAACGCCAGTCGCTCCCGGAGCTTTCAGTTGAATCTTCGTCAGCATCACAGGACCGATTATAAAGTTCCAATGACTGACAGCAACACGGTGTGTTCGAGTTCGCCGTAATAAGGGCACGTTATTCGGTCACGGTCACTTCTTTGGTTCATGTTCTCTTTAAACTGTTCTCTGTTCAAAACCTCTACTTTTTGGTACAGAAACATCAGCCTAAATATGTTTATTAGCCTCAGCAGCGCGAAATTACGATGAATGTCGAGTTGGACTGAGTCGCGTTGCTGCAGATCAGATACGGATCAGATTTCAAAACCACATATGAAAGCGTCTCAAAATGTAGCGCGAGTATCGGTGCTGGTGTTGCATCTCCATTAAAAACACTGGTTTTGAATTTTTGCCCACCATGCTACAAAATAGTGTGTCCGGTGTGCACTTCACTTCTTTTTTTCGTCTGGGAAGCAGCACGTCACTAGAATTTTCTATAAAATAGACTTTTATGACATTCTTCATTTGAAGTTAGTATGAAATAAACAAAAGCTGCATTCCAGGTTGAAGTGGCACAAATCCCTAATGTGACTTGATGTTTTCAGGGCAGTGTGGATATGCAAATCTGATCTTTTCAAACCCGACCTGAGCCACTTTCATATGTGGTCCTAGATCGCATACGTATCTGGTTTGTGGCCATGCAACCTTAAATGGTACGGAAGTTAAAGCCTGTAAATGGTGGAAAAGCAGCTCATCTCACCTTTTTCACCTTCGTCTCACTCTAATAATGAAGCTGAGAGCTGATCAGAGTTAATTTTCCTTGCAGCGAAGGCTCGTTCTGACCATTTGTCTGAACCATCGTGTCAGAAAGATCAGATCTGAGAAATGAGGCTTGTAATGTGGACATAGCTAAAAGCATGTTCTACTGTCCGCCATGCAAGTTCCCATATGCACTAGGCCTGCACTATCCCATTTTTAGCTGATCTTATATTTTCAACGTATTTTCAGAAGAGGGAAGAACACAGGGTGACATACAAGAGTGGAGGGAGGTGCACACAGGTGGATTATATCCTTAGCAGGAGATGCCACCTAAAGGAGATTGGAGATTGTTAAGTGGTGCCAGGGGAAAGTGTAGCAAGGCAGCATAGGGTGGTTGTCTGTAGAATGAGATTAGAAACAAAGAAGAGGAAGAGAGTGAAGACAGAGCCAAAGATTAGATGGTGGAAGCTGAAGGAGGAGGATGGTTGCAGGCAGTTCAGGGAAAAATTGCAACAGGCCCTTGGGGGCAGTGAGGAGCTAATGAGGACTGGGAAACTACAGCTAAGGTGGTGAGAGAAACTGGCAAGAATGTGTTGGGTGTTTCGTCTGGTCAGAGGAAAGAAGACAAGGAAAGTTGGTGGTGGAATGAGGAAGTCCAGGAGAGTATTGAGAAGAAGAAGGCAGCTAAGAAAAAGTGGGATAACCAGAGAGATGAAGGAAGTAGGCAGGAGTGCTGTGAGGCTAGTCGCATAGCAAAAAGAATGATGGAAAAGGCAAAGGCTCAGGCCTGTGATGAGCTGTATGAGAGGCTGGACAGTAAAGAAGGAGTAAAGGACTTGTATCGTTTGGCTAAACAGAGAGATAGAGCTGGAAAGGATGTACAGCAGGTTAGGCTGATAAAGGATAGAGAGGGAAATGTACTAGTGAGTGAACAGAGAGTGTTGAGTAGATGGAAGGAGTACTTTGAAGAACTAATGAATGAGGAAAACGAGAGAGAGAGAGGAGGACAACGGGGGGAGAGATAGTGGATCAGGAAGTGCAGAGAATTAGTAAGGTGGAAGTGAGGGCAGCTTTAAAAAGGATGAAGAATGGAAAGGCAGTTGGTGGAGGTATGGAGATGTTTAGGAGAGAAGGCAGTGGACTTTTTAACCAGGTTGTGTAACAAAATCCTGGAGAGTGAGAGGATGCCTGATGAGTGGAGAAGCAGTGTACTGGTCCCCATTTTTAAGAACAAGGGTGATGTGCAGAGCTGCAGTAACTACAGAGGTATAAAGTTGATGAGCCACACCATGAAGGTATGGGAAAGAGTTGTTGAAGCAAGGCTAAGGCGAGAGGTTCAGAACCGTGAGCAGCAGTTTGGTTTCATGCCCAGAAAGAATACCACAGATGCAGTTTTTGCGTTGAGAGTGTTGATAGAGAAGTACAGAGAAGGTCAGAAGGAGCTGCATTGTGTCTTTATGGATCTAGAGAAGGCATATGATAGGGTGCCAAGACAGGAACTGTGGTACTGTATGAGGAAGTCAGGTGTAGCTGAAAAGTATGTTAGGGTGGTGCAGGACATGTATGAGGATAGTGAGACAGTGGTGAGCTGTGCAGTTGGAGTGACAAATGGTTTCAAGGTGAAGGTGGGGTTACATCAGGGATCAGCTTTGAGCCCCTTCTTGTTTGCAATGGTGATGGACAGGTTGACAGATGAGGTCAGGCAGGAGGCTCCATGAACCATGATGTTTGCAGATGACATTGTAATCTGTGGTGAGAGTAGAGAGCAGGTGGAAGAGAATCTGGAGAGGTGGAGGTTTGCACTGGAGAGGAGAGGAATGAAGGTCAGTAGAGACAAGATGGAATACATGTGTGTGAATGAGAGGGAGGCAGGTGGAAAGGTGAAGATGCAAGGAGTAGAGGTCGTAAAGGTGGATAACTTCAAATATCTTGGGTCAACCATCCAGAGCAATGGACAGTGTAGAAAAGAGGTGAGGAAGAGGGTGCAGGCAGGATGGAGTGGGTGGAGACGGATGTCAGGGCTGATGTGTGACAGAAGAATAGCAGCAAGAGTGAAAGGGAAGGTTTACACGACAGTAGTGAGTCCTGCTATGATGTACGGTTTGGAGACTGTGGCTCTGTCTAAAAGACAGGAGGCTGAGCTGGAGGTGGCGGAGATGAAAATGCTGAGATTTTCGTTGGGAGTGACAAGGCTGGACAAGATTAGAAATGAGCAGATCAGAGGGACAGTGAAGGTGGAGCAGTTTGGAGATAAAGCCAGAGAGGCCAGGTTGAGATGGTTTGGACATGTGTTGAGGAGGAATAGTGGATATATTGGCCAAAGAATGTTGGAGATGGAGCTGCCGGATAGAAGGAGAAGAGGTAGACCTCAGACAAGGTTTATGGATGTAGTGAAGGTGGACATGGAGATGGTTGGTGTGAAAGTAGAGGAGGCAGTGGATAAGGCAAGATGGAGGCAGATGATCCGCTGTGGCGACCCCTAAAGGGAGCAGCCGAAAGAAGAAGAAGAAGATATTTTCAACGCTACACAGCATTTAGTAAGCTAGCCCCCACACGAACACCATTATCATGTCCCCATGCTACAATACTGTATTTAATTTAAGAGTTTGTGCTGTTTATTTGAGTTTACAGAACTTACACTCAATACAAGCATTTTCAACTACAAATAAAGGGCACTGTTCAAATTTTGACCATACAAAATTTCAGTTAACACTGAAAAATTCTGGCCAAAAGAATCTTAGCACAAAGATAAGAGTCAAGTGATACAGTGACCATCACTCTGAATGCTATCTAACAGTTAACAGTTAGATACTTTGAGGCTTTTGGGAAACCACAATCCATTTCAAACAAAGAGGATGTTCTTTGATGGACCTGGCATCTATTTCAAACTATACAGAACGTGTGTGCACAGAGAATACTTGGGGGTCCCGGTGGGGTGGAGATATGAGCTCAGGACAAGGACAAAAAGCTCATTTAGGCAGTGCTGACAGACAAGCTCTTTTAATGCAAGAGCAAAAGCAGCGAGAAAAAAAACAAAAAACCAAAGGGACAAAACTAGAGCGAGTGACCCAGAGAAAGAGAAGGAGACAGGGAAGTGAGAGAGAGTGGGAGAAAATGAGAGAGATAGAGGACGAGAGAGTGAGCTTTCACTCAGCACGGCCTACAGGAGTATCTGTTACCTTATCAGATGAGAAAGAATCTGAGCAAACAGTTCCAGAAAAACACATGGCTCATCTCAGGCCTGGGAAGAAGAGTCCTCTCGCTTTTCACACAGACAAGCAGCAAGAGGCCTTCCATCAAAATGACGCTGTCCAGAAAGCCATAATTAAAGCCCACTGTCAAACACACAAGGACAGGCGTTATATCTGGCTTGTGATAAAGCTGATTAAAGCCTTGGATGCTAGGGATGTAAATCTCAGACGTCATGATTTAATTTAATTACTATGCTTTCTTAAACAACTCAATACTTCATAAAATCTCAGATTTCAGCATGATTTGATTACATTATCCAGACAACAGGAAAAAAACCATTTTGAGTATCTTTACACAGGAACACCCTCATGCAACTTCAACTGCTTGAAACCACATGTAACTAAACTGCATAATGTAAAGCGTCCTGCAACTCGTCGGAATCTTAACCGCAACAGTTGGAAGCATTTCAGCTTCATGGAGCAGGTTTCATAAAACAGGGCATCAAAACAAAAAGATGGCTTTGCTTTCTGAGCCATTACAACAAATGTGAGTTTCTCGAAGACAGCATTTCTGCACCTAGAAGTGTTAACTAGCCAGCTAACACAGTAACAGGAGGCCGCTTAAGAAAAAGTCCCGTTACCCTTGAACGTATTAAAATTTCATAATGAATGGATCAAAAGAAATGGTCCAAAATTACATGGAAAAAACATACACATCTAGAAAACAAAAACACAAACAACACACACAAAGATGATAAAAAAAAGCTGCACATATGTAAATTACACATCATGGTTAACTTTATAGCATGAACAATAGGGTGTAACAAAAATATAAACTGCTACTTTGCCTAACTAGAGAAGAAATATCTTTGTTTTTGACTACTTCATGTAACTGTCCAGTTACACAGAAATTATGTGGCAAGCAACTTACAACATGCAACTAGTTGTATGAAAGTGGCACTGTGTAATGTGTGCATTTCTTTCTAATTTAATAGAAAGTTTTTCATCTGCATTACAAGTTTTTTTTTCAGCAAAACTTTTTTAATATGTAAAATCTTTATCTTTAATGACTGTGTGCCCTCGAGCTGGCATGGACTCCACAAGTTTGAGCAAAAGCCTCTGAGGAGCAGATCAAATCTGACAACGGTCAACTGAACTCAGGCATCAAAGTAAGAGATAAAAAAAAAAAAAAAACTTGAGCAGTGACCTAGAAATAATGCTTGTCCATTATAATAATACTTCTTCATTTTACTTGTCATAACTTTTCTTTGTTTAAAATTTTACACAATTCTGTTCACACGATTCAATATTCCATTGTTTATTTCCAAGTTTATACAAAAAAATAATCTCAGATTTTCAATGTGGACTTTGGGGGGGGTGGGGGGGGGGGGGGGGGGGGGGGGTTTGACAGTTTTCGTTTCCAATTTGTGGCTGAATGTGTCCTGAATCTCAATTTCATTTTCATTTCGTTTCACTAGCAGCACACACTATTGGATTCCAGCTGAAAAAAAGTAAAACAGACTAATATACTCTGGTTGGTCTTGAACTAGATCAGGAGGCAAGAAATTCGATTCTGTGTCCTCACACACTTCTTCATTTTCCATGCCAAAATCTGCATCCCGGCTGGTTGGTAATAGTGGCTATGATCTGGGAAGAGCTCATTTAAAAACCCTGACTTGACACAGGAGTGGTTGATATCTTCCATTTAGGCAAGGCAGTCGAGTGTGTGGACTTGCCTGATGCTATATTGTGGTTTTCAGTAATGGCACAGAGCAGGATCCTGGCAGCGCATTTGGCAAACAATCCAGCCTTTCTGCAGGGACCATTTCCCAACCTGGAACTTACACTAAAGAACTGACCTCCAAAGAAATAATAACGTGGGACAGTCAAACGGCGTGCTTCTTCCGTTTTCCTGTTTTATACCCAGTTGAAACTGTGCTACAGGATATTAGACACTAAACTATGACCTCATCAACCAGACAAGAACCCGGGCCAACAAGAAAGCCAAGGAAGCAGATGCCTGTTACAATAGGGCTGCATTATACGCAGAAAATGCCATAAATACAGATTTTTTTGACACGGTGTAATTTTTATGCAGATTTTGACACAAAATTACTTCATTAAAACAGGAAATTTTGGATAAAATCTCAAATTCGCATAGATGTTTACCACCTCACTCGAGGTGGGTAAGGTTTTTGCCCATAAAAGGCTACATTCACATACCAAGTTGAAGTGGCACAAATCAGATTTTCTGCCCTAATGTGACTCAGATCTGATGTTTTCAGGGCTGTGTGGACGTGCAAATCCACTCTTTTCAAATCCGACCTGAGCCACTTTCATATCCGGCACGTATCCAATTCGTGGCCATGCGAACTTAATGTGATGCTCAGATCGGAATTCATGTGCTGGTTTACACTGCACGTGTGCCATCATTCACTGTTACCATGGCAGCAGTAGTTTGTGCTGATGACGCACATCATTCATTCATGTGATGAATGATTCATGTTACTGAGTAGGATGTGCACATGTGGGAACACATAAGAGTGATTTTATTCTGCAGCTGATATCCAGCCATTTTATTATATCACGGTATTTTTTAATGTAAAAAACAAACAAACAAAACAGTCACAAAATCAAACTGTACTCATTTTGCATGCAAGGCAACTTGTCTTTATAAGCCTAGAATCTATTAGTTTTATCTATCAATTTACTTGTAATGTCTGTAGTGGTTGGCCAGGCATTTTCTGACATAGTGTTAATGAACCAACCTGCATCATCATCTAAAGGAAAAAACTTCTAAACAGCAATTAGCCCAAAGCATGTGGCTTTCATTTAGCAATGTCAAGAATGTGTTAAGGCTTTTAGGCTTCTTACTCACTGTGTTATCGACTGTTTTTTAGCTTATACTAAAGCTTCAACCTCAACAACACTCATAGTGACAAATCTTGTCAAATCCAATAGGATTTCTAAATGGAAATCTGAATGTCATATCAGGGAAAGCTGAATTTTTACTGCTTTTTGAATCCACTGTTTTTGTGACGTCACGACCAACATATTTAAATATAGTCTTCTAAGAGGAGTTAAGCTCCTCCCATTTGTGTTGAAGTTAGAAGAAGTGTTTCAGCCCGGACTGCTTTTTGAATGAGGCACAATACAGAACAAAAGGAGGCTAATCAGAACAGAGCTCACTTACATATATCAGTCTTAAATGTTTTGAAAAAACAGTCATGTGAAATATTGCACATAAAACCACACAAATGTCAAAAGTGGGCCTTAGAAGACATAAAAACGACGTATTATTTGGAATTTATTTATTATTGTAATTAATTTCACAGGTAGGATGAGCATATTTTGAGTAAGCAAAATGTCTGTTTGCAATATCACTGCATTATACTGTATAAAGAGTTTCATCCCAACATAAATTAAACTTCTTTAATGATTTTTGTATTTTTTTCTTCATGATATGCATTGCTGGATGTGAGCTTTACTCAAACAAGAAATATTAGAAATACAGAAATAAAATAATGTTTTTTGACAAGTGCTTTAGCTATTATTCATTTCAAACTTCTTTATATCCAAAAAATTTATTATAACACACACACACACACACACACTTATACAATGTATAGAGTTATAAAGTCCCAATTGCATAATGCAACCTATTGCAGTATCAATACTGCACAGGCTAATATTTTGATAATGATTAACGCAAAATGATATATCGTGCAGCCCTTGTGGGCGTACTTACAGAAAGTTGGCCACACGTACAGCCACAGGCACGCAGGACAGTTGGGCCGCCCACTTCAGCGTGGTGTCCTGATACACCAGCAGCATGTTGTTGTGGTTACCCAGCAGGACATTAGTGGTGCCCTCAGAAACTGCGGATGGAACAAGAGCGTTAGTGCCATGTGAACACACACATACAACATGAGCACTCAGACCACCTGTGAAGGGCCTGTTGCTGTCTTTTTTTTTTTTTACCCTCCATACTATTTGAGGACAGGAGGAAGGCCAGTGTGGTGACCAGGGTGTCGTAGGTGTGTGTGCGGTCTTAGTGTGCAGTGTCAGGGAGGTCAGGTTAATGACAGGCTGCTGCTCGTTCCTCCAATGCCACTTCAAACCACCCAGAACTCCCTCGTTTCTCACTTCCCAAAAATGCCCTGGAATTAAGGAGCACGCCTACGCCACACCTACGCTTTAAGCCTCAGAGTCCGGCCTAGCCTCCAGCCGCCTCTCATGCTCACACACATGCGTTAATACATGCGTGCACACACACGCATGCAAATGTACTTTTCTATTTCTACAGACAAAGCCTGTAATAGCAGGGATTTATCAAACAGACACGTCAATGAGTTTTAATTCACTGACCTCAAAAGTGGTCTAAGAGATTGGTCTGTGTGCATGAGTAAATGAGAGCGTACTGCAGTGCAGGGGTGCGGCCCTACAAACTAACGCACAACAGTCATGTTATTTTTCCTCTGTACTGAACACAAATGATTGGATTCATTGTTTTTGATCATTTTTTAAATGTGGCTTTTACTTTGTCCATTGCAATTAATTAAATGTCAAAATATTGTGACATATCTTGTATCATAAAAAATTCAAGTATTGTGATATTACAATGTCTACAGGAAACTACAGTTGCACTTGAGTTGGGTCTTGCAACTTACTTGAAATGCAGCCGCAATAGTTGCAAACATTTCAATTTTCTTGTAACAGCCAAACTAAATGGATGATGTGATTGACATGATGTTGAACAGCATACTTTCAAAAGATAGATTAGGAAAAATAATAGGAATATATATATACTCGAATAGCAAAAGTAACCCCTTCTGAATGACTTTATGCAGGGTTTTTTTTTATTTTGTCAGTTTCCTGATCCCTGATAGCAAATATGAGTTTGTCCAAGTTAACGTTTCTGTAATCAACAAATATTAAAAGCTGTTTAAATGGCTGCTTGTGCCACCGTTCAGTCTTCTTTAACCTGCTGGCAACAGATCCTCCTAGCTAGATTAATTTTCTCCTCTTTTGCTGCCCTCTAACTTTATAGGATTTTTCTTTTGCTTTCCAAACAATAAAATTATCACAGAAAACAAGACA